>NC_061836.1:29188401-29190901 GCF_019202785.1 Penaeus chinensis
CGAATGAACGAACTATACGCAACTTTCGTCGTAGAATACGAACTCACACATTTTCCATATTTTATTTCCATACAGATCATCCCTAGAAACCAGCCTCATTATCAAGACTGACGATTAGAGATACCTTAAAGCCTATCGGATGGACAAGGTTAAAATCTCCGCCTCGAGCGAAACCTGGATATGTAATTTTCACTTTCACTAAAAAGTCCTAGTGTTCTGACATCATCCAGCAATTCGGCGATAAAAAAGGCCGATCATGGGATCAATGAGCTCTCTCTCTTTTTTTAACTTTTCCTCGTCGAAACATGAGTAACACACTGACCTTTCTCTCTCCCGCCTTAGTGTTATAATGAATACGCATAATGCACTCTCGTTACTAATGATTATGGGAGCATTATTGCCAGTTTCAGTACGTTAGACTAAATTTCCTCTCGGGATGAATGTCGCTTCGGAATGAGTCGTCGATCTGGTATGCGTGTCGGACCGTGTCGAGCAAAAAGAAAAAAAATTGTGTTCACTTTATAAAAACAAGATCTGGGATTATATGTTATGGAATATACGTTCGGGTTTCTAAGACCATAGAAGTAGTGTGAGTTACCAAATGTTCCTTTTTCTTGATTTTTTTAATTCATTTTATTTTTTTCATCTTTGTCTTGGTTTCTTTAGAGTAAAAGAAAGAGGTCTTCTCATTAGTCCATCAATGGGTAAGGGGAGAGGATATAAGACAGACAAAGAAAGGAAAGTGAAAGTACATATATACCTGCATATATTTATTATATATATATATATATATATATATATATATATATATATATGTATGTATGTGTGTGTGTGTATATCTTATACATATATATAATGTATATATATGTTTACACACACATAATATGTTTATGTATACATATGTATATATTGGGGGTATATATATGTGTGTATATATATATATATATATATATATATATTTGCATATGTGTCTATGTATATAGATTTTATTTATACATATATGTATATATGTATATGTAAATGTACACACACGTACACACACATACACACATACACACACATACAGACACACACACACACACACACACACACACACACTCACACACACACACGTGCGCGCGCGCATATATATATATATATATATATATATATATATATATATATATATATATATACGTTTGTGTGGGCATATGTGTGAAAGAGAAAGGGGGAGATTAGAAAAATAGAGAGGAAGGTATAAGTCCGGATGTTGTTCGACATCTTGTCCGCTGCCACACAACGTTTCAAGGTATAAAGGACACTGCATCATCGCCAAAAGCTGTTGTTCTTAATAGGTGGGTATTCGTTTGCTTGCGACGAAGGAAATGTAAACAATTTGGATCGTTTTTAAATATTTTTTAACATTTATCAGTTTACCTCCTCGCTTATTTCAATTTATTTCGATTTGTTGTTTTCGTAGATTTACAATGTTTAGTAGTTGGTAGATCGTTCATAATGATTGTAATATATGTCTTTAATTATAGTTGTGTATGTATATGTATGTATGTGCGTGTGTGTGTATGTGTGTGTGTGCGTGTGTGTGTGTGTGTGTGTGCGTGTGTGTGTGTGTCTGTGTGTCTGTGTGTGTGTGTGTGTGTGTGTCTGTGTGTGTGTGTGTGTGTGTCTGTGTGTGTGTGTGTGTGTGTGTGTGTGTGTGTGTGTGTGTGTGTGTGTGTTTGCCAAAATATTTATGTTAGTTCGTTGCTTGTTTCATTCATATTTTATGTCATGAATATTAACAACTCATCTTTCTCTGCTTTTTTTTTTTTTTTTTTTTTTTTCTCCTTTATCTCCTGTATTTATCTTTACCTGTAACCAGACCGACCGTAATTTAAAGGGCCGAACAAGAAAAAAAAATCACGATTAATTTGATCACACGCATAAAATACCGATTTCCACAAGAAATATATATATATATATATATATATATATATATATATATATATATTTTTTTTTTTTTTTTTTTTTTTTTTTTTTTTTTTTATTAATATGTACAGAAATAGGTAGCTTCCTATTTCGCTGAAATTTGGTTATTTGTTCAGCCAATATTCTGGACAAGCAAAGATATATTGCAAATATATTGTAGTTAAATTTAACACTAATATTCATCATTCTTGTGGCAGTCAGTTCTTTAGCATTATTATTATAGTCCCTTATTCTAATTATGAAGATCATTACATGATTATGATTGTCAATATCATTATCATCGTCGTTATCGTTATTATTGTTATTATTATCATCATTAACATTATCATTACTATTACTTTTATTACTATTGTTGTTGTTGTTGTTTTTTTTTTTGTTGATATTGTTGTTATTTTTATTATCACAATTATTATTATAATTATCATTATTTTTTATTGTCATTATCATCATCGTTTTCATACTACTGTTATTATTGCCTTATTCATTGTCATTATTGTAATCATCTTCACTATCACTATTATTACCATTATAATCA
>NC_061836.1:29205901-29223401 GCF_019202785.1 Penaeus chinensis
ATGATAATAGTAATGATGATATTAGCAGTAATAATGGTATTAATAACTGTAGCAATAGTAGTGGTAGTAGTAGCGGTAGTATTAGTACAACATTTAAAGCTTTAATATCCTGTATATCACATGGACATCTAGAAAATGGAAATCAAATGAACCACATTACATAAATCCCACCAACAAGACTTATCAATAACAATCAACACTTCCCTCTTCCTCCCAGAGTCCACACCATGGCGCCGGCGAAGGCAGACAAGACCGAGTCCGTGCGACTATTCAGAGGTCAAGACTACGCCAAGTTAAAGGCCAAGTGCTGGTCAGAAGCTCAGCTGTTCACCGACCCGGAATTTCCAGCTGATGCTACGTCGTTGGGTTTCGATAAGGACGTGGAGTGGAAGAGACCGACGGTGTGTTGGTGTTGAGTTAGGTGCTAAGTCTGTGGGAGCGGGTGGCTGGTTGGGCATTGGGGACGCGTGAGTGTGTGTGTGTGTGTGTGTGTGTGCGTGTGTGTCTGTGTGTGTGTTTGTGTCTGTGTGTGTATATCTGTGTGTGTGTGTGTGTGTGTGTGTGTGTGTGTGTGCGTGTGTGTGTGTGTGTGTATCTGTGTGTGTGTGTGTGTGTGTGTGTGTGTGTGTGTGCGTGCGTGTGATGCTTTATTTACAAATTAACTTTTTTATTCCTTAACGTAGCTACTTCAATACACTTTTTTATTCTTGCAGGAAATGGTGACTTATCCACAGTTTATGAAGGACGTTAACAGATTTTCAGTCGTGCAGGGAGAATTAGGTATGTCATTTCAAAATATCGAATAAATGGAATCCTAAACCGCGTTTATGAAATTTACAAATTCTTTATCGAACATGGATTGTTAGTAAATTTACTGAATAACAGTTTGATTTTATGTTAAACGAAAAAAATCTCGATCCCGCAATAAATCACTGAAATTGACAGAATAATAAGATAGATAGCTCACTCAAAAGGCAATGAAATATTAATAAACAACAAGATATATGTCCTCGTACTGAAATCACATTCTGACATTTATTAATCAGCTACCGTTGAAAGTGATGGGTGTCTGATTAGACCGCAACATATTCTTTTATCATTTCAAGTCTGATAAAAAGGAGACATTTAACAAGGTTATCTATTTTCTTCTTTGTTAAATATAACGTAATATCTATACATTACTAACCTGATAACCAAATTATCAAAAAATAGATAAAAATGAGTTACTTAACTTTTTTTTTTTATATAACGTACTAACATTCGATTAATTATATGATAACCATATGACATTATATTTTATTGAAATGTGTCCGTAGTATTTTACATACGGAACAGATGTTTGTGATATTTTGATTCAATAGAGAATTACAACAGCGACTGGTAAACATTGTTGTATTGTTAGCGATGTGCTAGTAAATATTTCAATAAATTAATCATCAGTATTAACATGTTATAATCTCTCTCTCTCTCTCTTTCTTTCTCTCACTCTCTCTATCGTTATTTCTCCCCACCCCCCTTCTCTCTCTCTCTCTCTCTCTCTCTCTCTCTATATATATATATATATATATATATATATATGTATATATATATATATATCTCTCTCCCTCTCTCTCTCTATCTATCTATCTATCTATCTATCTCTCTCTCTCTCTCTCTCTCTCTCTCTCTCTCTCTCTCTCTCTCTCTCTCTCTCTGTCCCTCACTTACTCTACCACCCTATTATCCTTTCCATTCTCTCTCTCTTTCTATCCCTCTCCCTCTCCTTTCCTCCTCTCTTCCTCACCCTTTCCTTCTCCTCCCCACTCTCCGCGTTTCTTCTCCCATCTCCCCCCTTCTTTCCCTCCCTTCTTTCTCTCCCCTCTCTCTCTCTCCTCCACTCCTCTCTCTCTCTCTCCCATCTCCTCTCTCTCTCTCCCTCCTTTCTCCTCTCTCCTCTCTCTCATCCTCTCCACCTCTCCTCTCTCCCTCCCTTCTCTCTCTCTCTCTCTCCCATCTGACCTTTCTTCTCTCTCCCCCTCTCCTTCTCCTCTTCCATCTCCTTTCTCTCTCTCTCTCTCTCTCCCTCCTCTTCTCTCTCTCTATTCCCCTCTCTCTCCCCTCTCCTTCCTCTCCTTTCTCTCTCTCCCATCTCACTTCTTTCCTCCCTCTCTCCTTCTCTCCTCTCTCTCTCCAATCTCCCCTTTCCTTCTCTCCCCCTCTCCTTCTCTCTCCTTTTCTCTCTCTCCCATCTCAACTTTCCTTTTCCTCCCTCTCTCCTTCTCTCTCCCTCTCTCTCTCCAATCTCCCCTTTCCTTCTCTCCCCCCTCTCCTTCTCTCTCCTTCTCTCTCTGTCTCCCATCTCCCCTTTCCTTCTCCTCCCCCTCTCCTTCTCTCTCCTTCTCTCTCTCCCATCTCCCCTTTCCTTCTTTCTCTCCCATATCCCCTCTCCTTCTCTCTCCTTCTCTCTCCTTCTCTCTCTCTCATCATCCTTTTCCTTCTCTCTCCCCTCTCCTTCTCTCTCCTTCTCTCTCTCCCATCTCCCCTTTCCTTCTCTCCCCCATCTCCTTCTCTCTCCTTCTCTCTCTCCCATCTCCCCTTTTTCTCTCTCTCTTCCTCTCCTTCTCTCTCTCTCTCCCTCTCCTCTCTCCTTCTCTCTTTCTCTCCTCTCTCTCTCCTTCTCTCTCCTTCTCTCTCTCTCTCTCTCCCATCTCCCCTCTCCTTCTCTCTCCTTCTCTCTCTCCCATCTCCCCTTTCCTTCTTTCCCCCCTCTCCTTCTCTCTCTCCCACCTCCCCTTTCCTTCTCCTCCCCCTCTCCTTCTCTCTCCTTCTCTCTCTCCCATCTCCCCTTTCCTTCTTTCTCTCCCATATCCCCTCTCCTTCTCTCTCCTTCTCTCTCCTTCTCTCTCTCTCATCATCCTTTTCCTTCTCTCTCCCCCTCTCCTTCTCTCTCCTTCTCTCTCTCCCATCTCCCCTTTCCTTCTCTCCCCCATCTCCTTCTCTCTCCTTCTCTCTCTCCCATCTCCCCTTTTTCTCTCTCTCTTCCTCTCCTTCTCTCTCTCTCTCCCTCTCCTCTCTCCTTCTCTCTCTCCCGTCTCCCCTTTCTCTCTCTCTCTCCCATCTCCCCTCTCCTTCTCTCTCCTTCTCTCTCTCCCATCTCCCCTTTCCTTCTTTCCCCCCTCTCCTTCTCTCTCTCCCACCTCCCCTTTCCTTCCCCTCCCCTCCTTCTCTCTCCTTTCCCCCCTCCAACCCCACAGGAGACTGCTGGTTCGTGTCTGCCCTCTCTGCCATCACACAGAACCCGGGTTTATTGAGACGAGTGGTTCCCGCGGGTCAAGATTTCACCATGAAATACGTGGGAATTTTTCATTTCAGGTTGAGACCTTGAGGATTTTGTTTTGTTTTTGTTTCGTTTTGTTTTGTTTTCGAAATTGTTTTGATATGTGTAGCTTATAAGTATATGGTATATAGTTTAGTGGTGGTGATGAGGACGAGAATAAGAATTATGGTTATGATTATAAGAGTAGTAGTAGCAGCAGCAATAATAATAATAGTAGTAGTAGTAGCAGTAGTAGTACTAGTAGTATTAAGTATTATAATCTCTCTCTTCTCTCTCTCTCTCTCTCTCTCTGTCTCTCTGTCTCTCTCTCTCTGTCTCTCTGTCTCTCTCTCTCTCTCTCTCTCTCTCTCTCTCTCTCTCTCTCTCTCTCTCTCTCTCTCTCTCTCTCTCTCTCTGTCTCTCTCTTTATCTATCTCTTTCTTTCTCGTTCTCTATCCTTTGTCCTCCGCCCTACATCCTTTATCCTTCGTCCTCCGTCTTCTATCTTTCGACCTCTGCCCTCCGGCCTCCGTCCTTCGTCCTCTACCCTTTATCCTTCGGCCTCCGTCTTCTATCCTTCGACCTCTATCCTTCGTCCATTGCCCTCCGTCCTCTATCCTTCGTACTTTATCCTTCGTCCTCTATACTCCATCTTCTATCCTTCCGTCCCCTGCCCTCCGTCTTCTATCCTTCCGTCCCCTGCCCTCCGTCCTCTACCCTTCGTCCTCTATACTCCATCTTCTATCCTTCCGTCCCCTGCCCTCCGTCCTCTATCCTCCGTCCTCTATCCTCCGTCCTCTATCCTTCGTCCTCTGTCCCTCACCCTCCCAGATTCTGGCAAGGAGGCGAGTGGGTGGACGTAGTGGTGGACGATCAGCTGCCCGTCATCTACGGCTCCACGCTCTGCTTCTCCAGTTCGAGGAATAACTCGGAATTTTGGTCCGCGCTGCTGGAGAAGGCTTATGCGAAGTGAGGATGGGACGTTTTTTTTTTTTTTCGTAATGATTGATATGTTTTTGTGAAGTGTGATTTTGTTTTCGTGATGGGGTGAGACTATAGTAAATAAAAATGTTGTTATTGATAGGTGTTGAGGATAATGGTGATTTTTATAACATTTGTTTCTTCTTTTCTTTGCGGGGTTAATAATGACATTGGTTTCGTTTTTTTTTTCTTTCTTTCTTTCTTTTCTTTTACGTTATATTTTGACCTTTTATTTTTGCTTTCTTTTACATGAGCGTAATTTTCTGATTCTCTTTCTAACCTCCTGTGTATATTTCTATTACATTATTTCCATGTTTTTTTTATTCCTCTTCCATTATTCATATTTCCATTTCTCCGTTCCCTAATTCTTTCTTTTTTTTCCTTTCTCTTAATTATCCTATTTCTTTTCCCCGCTCTCTCCTTCCACACCTTCACCACACCCAACACCCTCCCTCCCTCCTTCCCTTCCTCCCTTCCTCCCTTCCTCCCTTCCTTTTTCCTTCTCTCCCTCCTCCTCTTCCTCCTTTCCTTTCTCCTTCCCTCTCTCCCACCATCCTTCCCTCCCTTCCTCCCTTCCTCCCACCATCCTTCATTCCCTCCCTCCCTCCCTCCCTCCCACACCTACCCCTCCCCTCTCCCATACCCATCCCACGCCCCATCCCACCCTCCCTCCCTCCCACACCCATCCCTCCCACCCTCCCACACCCCTCCTTCCCTCCCGCCCTCCCACATCCCTCCATCCCTCCCACCCTCCCACACCCTCCCTCCCTCCCTCCCACCCTCCCTCCCTCCCACCCTCCCACACACACCCATCCCACCCTCCCTTCCTCCCTCCCTCCCACCCTCCCTCTCTCCCTCCCACACCCATCCCACCCTCCCTTCCTCCCTTCCTCCCACCCTCCCTCCCACACCCATCCCTCCCACACCCATCCCTCCCACACCCATCCCTCCCACACCCTCCCTCCCTCCTTCCCACCAACCCTCCCTCCTACCCCTCCCTCCCTCCCACCCATCCCAACCACACCTCCTACAGGCTCCACGGCTGCTACGGCGCCCTCAACTCCGGCAAGAGTTACGAGGCGACGGAGGACCTGACGGGCGGCGTGACGGAGCGGTACCTTCTGCATCGCGAAGACCTTCCGCCTCCGCCTAGCCTCTTCAGTGTCGTCGCGAAGGCCAGGCAGCGCGGGTCGCTCGTCACCTGTAATGTCGCGGTAATGAAGATGTGGGCGTGGCTTGGCAGATGGGTTATTAAGAGGATTGTGATGGCTTGATGAGGATTAGTGAGAGCGATATATCTGTGATGATTATGAGGATTAATTGGTAGTGATTTTAATAATGATAATCATTAATTGGTAGTGATTTTGATAATGATAATCATTAATTGATAATGATTGATTATAATGATTACTTGATGATAATTTAGGATAATGATTAATTGATAATGATTGATGATAATGATTAGTTGATGATAATTGAGGATAATGATTAATTGATGATTATCAAAGATAGTGAATACTTGATAGTAATAGATGATAATAGGTAATTTGTAATACTCATAATATTAACTGATAATAACAATAATGATAGTAATAATAAATAATGATAATAATAATAATAATAACAATAATAATAATAACAATAATAACAATAATAATAATAACAATAATAGCAATAACAATAATAACAATGATAATAATATTAATAATAATAATAACAATAATAATAATAATAATGATGATAATAATGATAATAGTAATAATAATGACAATAATTACAATAACAATAACAAAACCAACAACAGTAATAACACCAACACTATCAACCACCCTACCGTCTCTAACCACACCAAAATAACCCCACCGCCGCAGGGGAGTTGCGAAAAGGAATGCGAAAACGGGCTGGTGTTGGGCCACGCGTACAGCATCACGGGCGCCCGGAGATGCAGCATCAACGTCCCTTGGAAACCCTACGTCGACTTGGTCCGATTGCGTAATCCCTGGGGAGATGATGTAAGTGCTGTCCAAGAGAGAGGGGGGGTTTAGGCTTAGTATTAGTATTGTTTGTCTTTTTTTTTTTTTTTTTTTTTGTTCTTGTTTTTTTTCATTTTCTTTTTTTTCTTGTTTTTTTTTTCTTTTGCTTTCTTTTCTTTTTCTCTTTGTTATTCTCCTTCTTCTTCTTCTTCTTTTTCTTTTTTTCTTTTTTCTTCATTCTCTTCTTTTTTTTTCTTCTTTCTCTTCTTTTTCTCCTTGTTCTTCCTCTTCCTCTTCTTCTTTTTCTACATTTACTTCTTTTTCTTCTTTTCTTATTTTTCTTCTTTTCATTTTTTATATATATATTTTTTTTCTTCTCCTTGTCCTTCCATTTCCTCTTCTTCTTCTTCTTTAACTTTGTTGGTGGTTTGTTAGTCTCTTCCTTCTCTTTCTCTTCATCTTCTTTTTCTTCTTCTTCTTTCACTTCTTCTTTTTCTTCCTCTTCTTCTTCTTCTTTCACTTCTTCTTTTTCTTCTTCATCTTCTTCTTCTTCCTTTTCCTCTTTTTCTTCCTCTTCTTCTTCTTCATCTCTTCTTTTTCTTCCTCTTCTTCTTCTTCTTTTTCTTCCTCTTCTTCTTCTTCATCTTCTTCTTTTTCTTCTTCTTCTTCTTCTTTTTCCTTTTTTCTTCCTCTTCTTCTTCTTCTTCATCTTCTTCTTTTTCTTCCTCTTTTTCTTCTTCATCTTCTTCTTTTTCTTCCTCTTCTTCTTCTTCACATTCTTCTTCTTCCTCTTCTCCTTCTTCATCTTCTTCTTCTTCATCTTCTTCTTTTTCTTCCTGCTCTTCTTCTTCATCATCTTCTTTTTCTTCATCCTCTTTTTCTTCCTCTTCTTCTTCTTCACCTTCTTCTTCTTCTTCTTTTTCTTCCTCTTCTTCTTCTTCTTTTTCTTCTTCCTCTTCTTCTTAATCTTCTTCTTTTTCTTCATCTTCTTCTTTTTCTTCATCTTCTTCTTTTTCTTCATCTTCTTCTTCTTCTTCTTCTTCTTCTTCTTCTTCTTCTTCTTCTTCTCCCTATGGACTCCGTGATCCCTGGGCAGACGATGTGCGTGGTGTCGGATGAGTGTTTCTTCTTCTTTTTCTTCTATTTCTCCTTTTCTTCTTCTCCTTCTTCTTTAACGTTGTTGGTGGTTTGTTAGTCTCTTCCTCTTCCTCCTCTTCCTCTTTTCCTTCTCCTTCTTCTTCTTCTTCATCTCGTTTTTCTTCTTCTTCTTTTTCTTCCTCTTCTTCTTCCTCTTTAACTTTGCTGTTGGTTTGTTAGTCTCTTCCTCCTCTTCCTCTTCCTCTTTTCACCTTTTTCTTTTTCTTCTTCTTCTTCCTCTTCTTCTTTTTCTTCTCCTTCTCCTTCTGCTTCTTTTTCTTCCTCTTCTTCTTTTTCTTCTCCTTTTCCTACTTCTTTTTCTTCTTCTTCTTCTTCTTCATTTCAGTATTCCAGTTCCCATTCCAATATTCCCATTCCTTAACTAATTATCATTACCAATATTAACCAATAATTATTAACCAATACTAACCAATGATCTTTAATGATTAACCAATATTAACCAATGATTTGTAATCATTCACCAATATTTCCATTCCTACTCCAATATTCCCATTCCAACATTCCCATTCCAACAATCCCATTCCCACATTCCCATTCCAACATTCCCATTCCCAGACGGAGTGGAAGGGCCCTTGGAGTGACGGGTCGGACGAGTGGCGCCTCATGTCTAAGAGAGAGAAAGAGAGACTCCAGTTGACGGACGCCGACGACGGGGAATTCTGGATGTCCTTCGAGGTGGGTTGATGTTAGGGGGAGGGGGGGGGGGGGGTGATGATGGGGGGGGGGGGGGGGATGGTGGTGATGAGGAGTAGGAGGTGATGAGGGGGGGAGGGGGGGTGTTAGATGATGATGATGAGGAGGAGGAGGAGGAGGAGAGGGAGGATGAAGGTGGTGATGATAATGATGAGGAGGAGGAGGAAGAGGGTGGGGGCGGTGGTGATGATGATGATGATGAGAAGGAGGAGGAGGAGGAGGAGGAGGATAGTGGTGATGAGAGGGGGGAGGAGGAAGAGGGGGGGAGGTGGTGATGGTGATGAGAGGGGGAGGTGGTGGTGGTGATGAGGAGGAGGAGGAAGAGGTGGTCGATGAAGGTTGGTGGTGGTGATGCGGGGCTGGGGTGAGCAGGAGGAGGAAGAGGTTGGTGAGGAGGATGGAGATGGTGTTGAATGAGGGTGGTGGTGGTGGTGAGAAGAAGAAGGAGGAAGGAAAGGATGGAGATGAAGATGATGGTGAAAATGATGATAATAACAGTAATGAAGATGGTAGTAATAAAGATAATATTAATAATATAATGATGATAATAACAATGATAGTAATAATGATTATGATAATGTTATTGTAACCCGTATTACTATTATTGTTATTATCATTAGTATATCATTATCATTATTTATCATAATAATAGTTATTACCACTATTATTATCAATATTATTATCATCATAATTAGTAGCAGTAGTAGTAGTAGTAGTAATAGTAATGGTAATAGTAATAGTAATAGTAGTAGCAGTAGAAATAATAATAATAGTAGTGGTATTAAGCATAGCAAAGAGATGATATGAGCTGAAATCTAAATAGACATGTTCTGAAAAGGAAAGCATTGATATGTTTATCTTAGCCTCTATGTATATGTAAACGCCCATAGACACACGGCCACACACATACGGATATGTGTAGAGAGAGAAAGAGCTATAAGTAGATGGATAAATTGAGAGAGATAGACAGATCAATAGGTAGATAGATCGACTGATGAGAGAGAGATAAGCAGGTTGACTGACAGATAGATATGAATGGCTGGATAAACAGACTAATAGATATGAATGCATGAATAGATAAATAAATAGGAAGATAGACAGATAGACAGATATGAATGTATGAATAGATGAATAGACAGACATATATATATATATATATATATATATATATATATATATATATATATATATATAACAGATAGATACATTTGACTGTATGAAAAAATGGATAAATCGGTAGATAAACAAAATGAATGTATGAATAAATGAATAAAGAGACAAATAGACAGATAAGAATATATAAATAGGTTCTACGTGCATAACTTACCCGCACGTACACTCAGAAAAAAAATATATAGTTCCTTTATTTGTGTTCAATGAGGAACTGAACGCTTCTCTCTGTTAACACCTGATTACGGTGCTAACTACCTCGCCTCGCTATTCCACACCACTTCGTCGATTTTTTTCATATTAGTTTGTGCAGAGGGCAACGATGCTTATTTTTCTGACCGTACATATGTTTTTTTCCCCGCCCTTCAGGAATTCAAAAGCAATTTCGACGAGGTCTTCATCACAAGCCTGAACCCTCACACGATCAACCAAGAGGCCAAGGAACAGCTGTACAACTTGGCCGACGTGGTGACCGAGGCCATCCTGCACCCTGAACAACTGAGGGCGCCGGAGGTCAAGATGTCGAGGGTGTGGGAGGTCGTGACCTATGATGGGTCGTGGGTGAGGAACTCCACGGCAGGGGGGTCGCCTAATAACCAGAGTGAGTTTTTTTCTCTCTCTCTCTCTCTCTCTCTCTCTCTCTCTCTCTCTCTCTCTCTCTCTCTCTCTCTCTCTCTCTCTTTCTTTCTTTCTTTCTTTTTCTTTCTTTCTCTCGTTTTCTATATTTTTCTCTTACTTTCTTTTTTCTTTCTTTTAATCTTTCTTTTTCTTTCTTTCCTTCTTTCTTTCTCTCTTTCTTTCTTTCTATCTTTCTCTCTTTCTTTCTTACTTTCTTTCTCTCTCTCTTTCTTACTTTCTTCCTTACTCTCTTTCTTCCTCCCCCCCCCCCCTCTCTCTCTCTCTCTCTCTCTCTCTCTCTCTCTCTCTCTCTCTCTCTCTCTCTCTCTCTCTCTCTCTCTCTCTCTCTCTCTCTCTCTCTCTCTCTCTCTCTCTTTCTGACTGTATCTCTCTCTCTCTCTCTCTCTTTCTTTCTGACTGTACATCGCTTCATATCAGTTTTTCATGTTTATTGACATGATTTAAGCCTTATTTTATGTGAACTATGAAGAATAGATTTATTTTACTTGTTTATCGCTTTCCGAATGTTGAGTTTTAGAAATAATTATATGTGATATAAATAAAACTATTTGCTTTATACACTGACGCAAATCTTCCATCTCCGTAATCAGAGCTCTTCAGTAACAACCCTCAGTACCTCCTGAAGCTGACGGAAGCTGACGACGATACAGATGAAGCTGACACCTGCGCCGTAATAGTGTCCCTCACGCAAAAGAATAGACGCGTAAACCAGCTGCCGCTCCATCCTATTGGATTCTTCGTTTATCAGGTTCGAATGCCTTCTTTAAAGGATTCGTGAGGTTTTGATATTCTCTATTCGGTTCCCGTAACGATTGTAAATTGATTGTGAATTTCTTTCTAGTTTTGATTCCCTCTGCCTCTTCGCATCATTTCTTTAATTTTATTGATATCCTCTCATCTTAGAATGAATGGATTTACACAATCAGTTCTGATTTCTTTCGAGGTCGAACCCGTAGTTCTAAATTCCGAATTCCTTCTCTTCCGTTGATTCCTTTATAGAATGACAGGAACGCTCAGTCCCTATCACTAAATCGCGTCTGAGTGAAAGACACTTCCTTACTTCCTTCCTCTCGAAGCCCATACTAACTAAATCGCGTTCGAAGAAATTACACTGTTCCATTCCCTTCCCCTCAAAATTTCCTAAACCGCTCTGAATAAATAACGATCTTTTTCCTTTTCTTTTCGAACCCACACAGATTAACGAAGGAGGCGAAGTACCAACGCCAGCCACCGTGTCCTGGTTCCGCTTCAACGCCCCTCTGTTTTACACCAAGAAGTTCACACAGACTCGAACCGTGACGCACAGACTCTCCCTACGCCCTGGCCAGTACCTGCTTATTCCCTGTACTCTAAAACACGACCAGGAGGCGGACTTCCTGCTGAGGGTGTTCTGTGAGAAGGTCGCGGTTATGGAGTAAGTGGGACTGGCGTTGGGATGGAAAAATGGTGTTGTTGTTGATTTTTTGAGGATATGATTGGATGACTGGAAGCCATCATATTTTTATTTTCTCTCTCTCTTTCTTTCTTTATTTCCTTTTCTTTCTTTTTTCTTTTTTTCTTTTTTTCTTTGTTTGCTTATTTCTCTTCTTCTTTCTGCCTCTTTTCTCTTTCGTTTTTTTTTTCTTCTTTTTTCCTTTTCTTAGTTACAATTGGTCGAGTGATTTTTTTTTTTCTCACTTTTGTTTGATTAACACGCATATTTATTCCACAGAGAGAACGACGAACATCCCATGATTCTTGATACTCCCGAAGTAAGTATATTCAATTAACTGTCCATAAATCTTAATCTGATTAAACAATACGATTTTGAGAGGAATCGCATGATGTTATAAAAATAATTTAGTATGACACAGACCTTCACATGCACGCGTTCGTACAGAAGGGACCACACATATACAGAAAAATGTGATACAGAAATATGTATTATCTTTCTTACATAACATTAAAATGAAACACAACCATAATAAATATGAAAAAAACGCATTATTTCAAATCAAACAGATTATCCCTTCAGAAAAAATACACATTTACATTAATTCATCGCAATGTTAGTATCTCTTCAAATAAACCGAATCAAGCAGATGATTCATTCAGAAAGAATTAATATCTTTGTATTTATTTCTTGCAATGTTAGTATCTCATTCCATACCCTTCAAATAAACCAAATCAAGCAATAATTCATTCAGAAACAATGAATATCTTTGCATTTATTCTTTGCAATGTTAGCAATTCATCCAATGCCCTTTTAGACTGACGAGGTAGACTCCAGACTGGACAGCCTCCCGGAGAGTCCTAAGATCAACATCCTACGCGGAGTCTTTCTCGCATCTGCGGGAGATGACAACGAGGTAGATGCTGTTAAGCTCAAACTCATCCTGGATCATCTCTTCCCCTGTAGGTCGTCAGGCTCTCGCTGTCTTTAGTTCCTATTTTGTTTGTTTAAATGTTTGTTTTATCTTGGTTGTTTATTTGTTCATTTATTTTTTATTTTTCTGTTCGTTTGTTTTTATTTATTCATTGTTTATTTGATTATCTATTTATATCTCTATTTATTTTGTTTATTTCATAGATTTCTTTTTGTTGTTTTCTATTTTCTCTTTTTATTATTATTATTATTATTTTTATTATGGCGTTAGTTCGTCCTAATTTGCTTCCGGTCGGTCTAGTACGCTGTGAGCTGCTGAGAGAATCCAAAAGGACCGAGTGAGAGCTGCAACAATTGATGAATTTCCATCACATCTTCCAGGAATGGGGAAAAATGTCTTCTTCAGTGTGTGTGTGTGTGTGTGTGTGTGTGTGTCTGTGTGTGTGTGTGTGTGTGTGTGTGTGTGTGTGTGTGTGTGTGTGTGTGTGTGTGTGTGTGTGTGTGTGTGTGTGTGTGTGTGTTTCTTTTTTTTTTTTTTTTTTTGAGGGAAATATTTTGAATGAGATGAAACGGATTTTTTAATGAAAGTGGTAATGAATGTTTCTGCGTAATTAATCTCATTACGTTCTAGACAGATTACTACTTTGTTCTTAATCCATCCCTTTGCTTTCATTTCAGAATTACAGTAATCCTCAAATGCACTTACTAAATCACGGTTAGAAGCATGACATGTTTTCCCCTATTTCCTTATCAAACGGGATTTGCTATTATAATTATAATCATATTACAATTTTCAGACGTGGAATTTTCTTTGGATTTGTCTCGGAGTCTCTTGGCCATGATGGACGGCGACCTCTCGGGAAAAGTCAGTTATTTCGAATTTGAAAAACTGATCCAGTCTCTCAGGCGTTGGGTGGTAAGTGCTTCCCTCTGGCGGCCACGGTGTTGGTTCTCCGTATATAAGGTTTTTTTTGTTGTGGTTGTTGTTTTGTGTTGGGATTAATGTTTAGTCCTCTCTCTCTGTCTTTCTGTTCTCTCTCTCTCTCTCGCTCTCGCTCTCGCTCTCTCTCTCTCTCTCTCTCTCTCTCTCTCTCTCTCTCTCTCTCTCTCTCTCTCTCTCTCTCTCTCTCTCTCTCTCTCTCTCTCTCTCTCGGGAAAAGTCAGTTATTTCGAATTCGAAAAACTGATCCAGTCTCTCAGGCGTTGGGTGGTAAGTGCTTCCCTCTGGCGGCCACGGTGTTTTTCTTTGTTGTTGTTGTTGTTTTGTGTTGGGATTAATGTTTTGCTGTTGCTGTTGTTTTGAGTTTGAATGAGTGTTTTTGTTGTTGTTGGTTTGAGTTAGAATAAATGCTTTTGTTGTTTTGAGCTAGAAGGAATGTTTTGTAGTTATTTTGAGTTAGAATAAGTGGTTTTTGTTTTTTTGAGTTAGAATAAATATTTTTGTTGTTTTGAGCTAGAAGGAATGTTTTGTAGTTGTTCTTTAGAGTTAGAATAAGTGTTTTCATTGTTTTGAGTTTGAATGAATATTTTGTAGTTGTTGTTTTGAGTTTGAATAAATGTTTATGTTGCTGTTTTCTCCCGCGCCCCTAGAGAGTCTACAACGAGAGGAAAGACGAGGAGAACGATCTCCTTTCGGGTCACTCGTGGGGCCTCGGCGACGCGCTCAGGGACCTCGGCCTCCAGATCCCGCGCCGCATCCGGGCCCTCGTGGTGGTGCGCTACGGCGACCAGCAGGGACACATCGCCCTCAGGGACTTCCTCATGGCCACCTGCAGGATCTCCGTCATGTTGGGTTAGTCGTGTCTTGTTGTAATGGCTGGGTCTCTGTTGTAAATTTCTCTCTCTCTCTCTCTCTCTCTCTCTCTCTCTCTCTCTCTCTCTCTCTCTCTCTCTCTCTCTCTCTCTCTCTCTCTCTCTCTCTCTCTCTCCCCTCTCTCTCTCTCTCTCCCTCTCCCTTTCTCTCTCCCTCTCTCTCTCCCTCTCTCTCTCCCTCTCTCTCTCCCTCTCTCTCTCTCGCGCGCGGTAGGGATCTCTTCTAGCAATCTTGCTGACCTGCATTCAAGTCCCTCACCGCCAGTGGATGGTAACCCCGGCCATTCCTTGCACACAGGGGATAACTTAGAAGCAAAATGAAACAGACACTATGTCACACCAAGAATATCCATTGTAAGAAATGGAATCAAACTAAACCTTTTAAACCTCTCTGCCTCTCTATCTATCTATCTATCTATCTTTCTTTCTATCTATCTATCTATTTATTTCTATCTCTCTATTTATTTATATCTATCTATATTTCTCTCACTCTCTGCATTTCTCTCCCTTCCTATCTCTTTCCTCTATCCTCGTTTTATTTCCTTCCTTCTTATTCTCCCCTCATCTCCGTCTTGCCTAACCTCGTAACCTAAACCGACTCTGATTACAAGGGAAAGTAACCAGAGAAAAGGGAGGGACTATATTTCAAGGAATATCCTGGCAATAAACAAATAAATAAGTAAACGAAAAATAAATGAGCAGGGTCTCAAATTATTCGAAGTCTTTATATTACTACGAGTTATGTTAGATTAATATATTAGGCAGTCATAACATATGTGTTCATTAGAAATATCATTCAGTTTAATCAATTAATACCAATAGACAGATATAATACTTATCCGAACCAGACCTGTTTGTTAGATAGCAATATAATTCAATTTCAACATTAAGCAGTGGTATTACACAGGCACATTGGACATGTTTATTACATTCAAATATCAGATACATCTACCATACAATCATATCCCTGTTCATTTACCTATTTATTTTTTCTGTTACATTCCTATTCTTTATCATCTTTTTCATTTTATTTGTTACATTCGTATTCTTTATCATCTTCTTTATTTTATCTGTTACATTCCTATTCTTTATCATCTTCTTTATTTGATATGTTACATTCCTATTCGTTTATCATCTTCTTCATTTTATCTGGTACATTCCTATTCTTTATCATCTTTATTTTATGTTAAATTCCTATTCTTTATCATCTTTATTTTATGTTAAATTCCTATTCTTTATCATCTTTATTTTATATGTTACATTCCTATTCTTTATCATCTTCTTTATTTTATCTGGTACATTCCTATTCATTTATCATCTTCTTTATTTTATCTGTTACATTCCTATTCATTTATCATCTTCTTTATTTTATCTGATACAACTCTATTCTTTATCATCTTCTTCATTTTATCTGGTACATTCCTATTCTTTATCATCTTCTTTATTTTATCTGTTACATTCCTATTCGTTTATCATCTTCTTTATTTTATCTGATACAACTCTATTCTTTATCATCTTCTTCATTTTATCTGGTACATTCCTATTCTTTATCATCTTTATTTTATGTTAAATTCCTATTCTTTATCATCTTTATTTTATCTGGTACATTCCTATTCTTTATCATCTTTATTTTATGTTAAATTCCTATTCTTTATCATCTTTATTTTATATGTTACATTCCTATTCTTTATCATCTTCTTTATTTTATCTGTTATATTCGTATTCTTTATCATCTTCTTTATTCTACCTGTTGCATTCCTATTCTTTATCATCTTTATTTTATATGTTACATTCCTATTTTTTATCATGTTCTTGTTTATTGATCATCCGCAGAGAGATTCGAGAGTCACCGAGACCCGGATGACCGAGAAGCGAGCATCCGCCTCCAGGACTGGCTTCGAGACACGCTTTACTGTTAAATGTTCTTTGCCTTCCCCCTCCCTCCCTCCCTCCCTCCCTCCCCGCTGTTATGTGATGTTAGGAAATAAAGTTCTTTGGGGCTGAGTTTTATTTTTATTAATTATGTCTAGTCTTTAGTCCTCTTTCTCTGTCTCTCTCTGTGTATTTCTCTCTCCTTCTCTCTCTCTCTTTCTTTTCTCTCTCTCTCTCTCTCTCTGTCTTTCTTATCTCTCTCTTTCTTTTCTCTCTCTCTCTCTCTGTCTTTTTTATCTCTCTCTCTCTCTCTCTCTCTCTCTCTTCTCTCTCTCTCTCTCTCTCTCTCTCTCTCTCTCTCTCTCTCTCTCTCTCTCTCTCTCTCTCTCTCTCTCTCTCTCTCTCTCTCTCTCTCTCTCTCTCTCTCTCTCTCTCTCTCTCTCTCTCTCTCTCTCTCTCTCTCTCTCTTTCTTTTTTATTGAATTTGATAAAATCTTACTTTCAACGAATACGTCTAATATTTTCCAGATTTTTATTTAATTTTGTTATATTTCATTATTTTTTATTAGGTTTGACAGGTTTTAATTATCATGCATCGTCGAATAATTTATTCAATTTCACCACTGTACAGCTTAATTTTATTCCCTAATCATAATACTGACCAAATTATATTACATTATACTTCGGAATGGAAATGACTGGCAATACAGACCTTAAGTGGACACAAATTATGTATGAATAACCGTGTCCATAACAAATAATACATAAGGTACAACCAGAAAAAAGTATCGTTTTCCTTTGCACAAACTGATATGAAAAATCGACGAAGTGGTGTGAAATAGCAAGGCAAGGTAGTTAGCACCGTAATCAGGTGTTAACAGAGAGAAGCGTTCAGTTCCTCAATGACCGCAAGTAAAGGTAACGATACCTTTTATTTCTGACTGTACGTGAAATAGGAGGAGATAATGAGTATTTACGTTAAATACTAATAAAAAAAAAAGACATTCGTTAAACCCACTCTTCCATGACACATGGTATAAAGCAGTTCAAACAGTCACATGAATGCAAATGAATTAATTAATCAAATACATATTCAAAGCATACCTAAATATTGTTAACAAATAAATAACAAAATCAAAAATAAAAAACAAAATCCCCAAAACCATAAGCATATATACAATCACAAAATCCTTTTTTTCCGTTGGATCTGAAATACCGTTAACCCTTCTTGCATTCATACTCAGGGTACTATAACACAATTATCCATTTATAACAGGTTATAATATACACCTTGCATTCAAACCAAGGGACTTTAACGCTATTATTAATTCATATCAGGTGATAAGTACCTTGCATTCAAACGAAATCCCTGTGGCAATGTTAGGCTAAAGGCAACTGCATCTTGCGCGCTGGGTCGACAGGACATGGGTGTTTTCTCCACTGGGCCTTGTATCCGACCCACTTGTTGATGACTGGAACGACAAAAGACGGTCAGACTGAGAGAATGAGATGGAGGAGGAGGAGGAGGAGGAGAAGAACAAG
>NC_061836.1:29230901-29233401 GCF_019202785.1 Penaeus chinensis
GAATTGTGCGTATGAGATGGGAATTGTTTGTTTGTTTGTTTTTGTCACTGTTGCAATTAGTCTAATGTTCACTGGTATTTTCATGTAAGAATGATTAGTCATTTATCTTTTCTTCAGAATCTTTAATTAAGAAGGAGAGATGTGTCATCAAATACATTTTCCAATTTATTTATTTTTAAAGTGCAAAAAGAAACAAATACTAAAAATGAATAAATAAATACTTAAAAAAAAGAAAAAAAACGAAAGGAAAAGAAAATAAACTATATCGAGCAGAATCTCAAAACCACCTTACCAATGTCACCGAAAATTCCCTTGGTTTCCTGCAGCGCTGAGTCGACGTGTTTCCAGCCTCTTGACACGTGATGGAGTAAGGAGTAGGCAGCCGCTGGGTCTCCGCTCCTCGCCCCCGCGTCGCCTCCTCCTGTGAGGTCCTCCCATGACGCGACGTATCTGCGGTAATGTGCACTGATATATATATATATATATATATATATATATATATATATATATGTATGTATGTATGTATGTATGTATGTATGTATTGTATGTATTGTATGTATTGTATGTATTGTATGTATTGTATGTATTGTATGTATTGTATGTATTGTATGTATTGTACGTATTGCATGTAAGTATGTATGTATGTGTGTATGTATGAGTGTATGAGTGTATGAGTGTATGCGTGTATGCGTGTATGCGTGTATATGTGCGTGTGTGTGTGTGTGTGTGTGTGTGTGTGTGTGTGTGTGTGTGTGTGTGTGTGTGTGTGTGTGTGTGTGTGTATGTATGTATGTATGTATGTATGTATGTATGTATGTATGTATGTATGTTTGTATGTTTGTATGTTTGTATGTTTGTATGTTTGTATGTATGTATGTATGTATGTATGTATGTATGTATGTATGTATGTATGTATGTATGTATGCATATGTGTGTGTCTGTGTGTGTGTGTGTGTGTGTGTGTGTGTGTGTGTGTGTGTGTGTGTGTGTGTGTGTGTGTGTGTGTGTGTGTGTGTGTGTGTGTGTGTGATACGGTGTCTTGTATTTTATCTATAAATGCTATAATGTGACCTTAAAGTTGTAATGACACGCATTTATAATTAAAAGGGTAAACAGTTAGGTTAAACTGTAATGTATTTTTGGTATAAATGCTATAACGCGACAATAAAGTTATAATGACATAGGATTAAAAGGCTAGACACAGACTCCGCTGCGTTTTAATGTTTCATTTTACGGTATTTTGAATTAGCAATGGTTTAATTTAGGTCAGTAGTAATACGTTATATCTGAACTGTTTTTCCTCCTTTTTTTTATCACGCACCTTTTCAGTACTTCATTTAATTTGTTCAGTGAATGCACTGTCGTCTGTATCCGTGCTATGGCCTCGGCTTCGTCCTTCCATAGCTGGTCGATTTGTGCCCAGGACGTGTGGAGGGCGTGTCCGTCGCAAGCCACGCCCACGATGGTTATGAGAAGACGAGAAACATCATCTTCGATCTTTGAGTGACTGCCATCTGCAAGATAATTATTAATTATGATTCTAACGCAAACTTGGCTAGCAATAACTTTCTTTTCACTTCGCAGACAAATAATCTTGAAATGTTCGAATCAGCTGGCAATTTTACTGTTTTTAATCTAATTATTCGAATATATTCAGTTTTTCTAATTCCTTTTGAATATTGGTATTGGCATCATCTCATTCCGAACAATGCCACATTTAGTTTTACAAATTATGCGCGCAAAAGTCAAGTACATATACTATGAAAACTGTTTTTTGAAGCACTAAGAAAATAAATAATTCCATTGAAAAAAAATATTCGTGAGATAAAAAATAATCTTACTTTTCTCAATTATGATGATATATAAAATTTAAAATTGTATTAACACAAGCGGGCATAATATCATCTTTTCGAATTATTTTAATTTCCTTTTTTTTAGCAAGCACTTTCTGTTCACTAATGACATCATACAAAACATAACTGCTATTTAGTAACAAGTTAACCACCAGCAATAAAATCCTTTCACAATCACTATCTCGATTTACAATCACAATACCTCCTTTCACAATCACAATACCTGGTTTCACAATGACTATCTCGTTTCACAGTCACAATACCTCCCTTCAAAAACACAGTACCTCTTTTCACAATCACAATACCTACTTCCACAATTTCTTATCCTTTCACAAACACAATACCTCCTTTCACAAACACAATAGCTCCTTTCACAAATACAATACCACTTTCACAATCACAATACCTCCTTCCACAATCTCTTATCCTTTCACGAACACAATGCCTTTTTTCACAAACACAATACCTCCTTTCACAATCACAATACCTCCTTTCACAATCACAATACCTCCTTTCACAATCCCTCTTATCCTTTCACAATCACAATACTTCCTTTCACAATCCCTCTTATCCTTTCACAAACACAATACCTCCTTTCACAATCACACAAACACAATACCTTCTTTTACAATCACAATACCGTATTT
>NC_061836.1:29238401-29245901 GCF_019202785.1 Penaeus chinensis
CCCCGTCTCGGCTTCCATGGGCTCCTCCTCTACGGCGGCTGCTTCCTCGGGCACTTCCGGCTTCACTTCCGCGGCTTCCTCACTCTGCTCTTGCTGCTGCTTCTTCTTCTTCTTTTTCTTTTCACTCTTGGGTTCCTCTGGAGCTGCAAGTAATCCTTCCATTTAGCTCAAATCATTATAAGCCATAATACCATATTAAAAATAAAAAAAAACTTTTAAACTTTAAATAAATTTTTGTGACACTGAAACAAGAAAATAAATGACAGTCTAATGAGGAAAGAACAATGAACTGATGTTACTAATTATTGACTTCAAACATTAGATTTTTTTTGTTTCATTGTGAAAGATGGAAAAAAATAAATTCAAAGTAACAACTCATGCTGCCATATTTCTGACAAATTAAGATTTTAAATAAAAGGTTTTGCCTTAGAAAAAGAGTAGCATCATAGAAGTTGACATGGAGAGATTATATAAAAAAAAAAAAAAAAAAAAAAAAAAAAGGACTCAAATACATACCTGCAGCTTCCTCTACTTCTTCCACCTTTATTCTCTTGGCCTTTTGTTCACCATAGGAATCGTCAAATTTGCGCTTTGTAGAACTCTCCATTGTCGTATCAGCAGCAATATGATACTGTCTCACATCACTGCAACACAAATTTATTAATAGAAAAAAATATAAATAAAAACATTGAACTAAAATCTTTCAATTCAGTTCCTGTACATTTCATGAATTGAATGGTGTTTTAATACACAACACTCACCTTGTGCCATGGTAACTGGCAAATGCAGACTGACTCTTAGCTTTTCCTGAGAGTTTGCGAGAATACCCAGTTTCCAACATTGACATCCTTGAGGAGAGTTTAGAATGGTTTTCAATACCCATCTCTGTGGTCGTTTCTTCACCAAGGGCATCATAACGACAAGCAAGAGCTGCCTTAGCTGCTAACATCCTGGACATTTTACCCTGTTGAAGAATGGAGAAAACTTTTTAGTTACTAGAGTATTCATTATCCCTTTTCATTTACCCATTATAATCTATTCCATAAAGTAATTGAAGATCTGTCCCATAATAAACTGTAATCAAATAAAAATCAACACTTTATCACTTGAACAACTTTCATTCAACAGAACTTCCTCCTTACAATGCCAACTCACCTTGTTCTTTGCACTGATCTGTGAAACAAGCTGTGCATGGTAGAGCAGACCATACTTGGGTGTGGAGTTCCTGGTCTTCAGGGCACGGAAGAGTGCCTTTTCTGCACCAAGGATCTGAATGGTTGAGGCTGGGTGCTTAGCCAGGTTGATGAGTGAACCAGCATGGGAGATGAGGCGAGCCCCCACCAGCTCTCCCACCAAGATGGTCAAGTTGGGTGCGATGGCTACCATTCGGTTCTTCAGGTATTCAAACAGCTGCGCTCTGTATTCTGTCAGTTCTAGGATCTGAGGATGGTATTTCAATCAGTTTAACTATGTTTGAAAACTTTTTGTTCTATTCTTTTTTTAAATCTTAATTCAATATGACCTGTATCAAAATCTGAACCCTGACAACTACAACTACCTTTTCTGTCATCAAATTCATAGACAAGTTACATTATATCAATATTCCAAATAGTTAGTTATTTAGTCTCTGTTCTCACCTGTTCACACAGAGCATTAATATTCAACATATCATCATCTGCAACTTCTGTACCCATAGAAACCTCAGCAGCTTCTTTAACCTTCTCTTCAAGATCCTCCGACAAGAAATCAGAGAAATCCGTAGCAACTGCCTTTTCACGAGTGCCTGTAAACAACACAATTTTCATTAGAGTTATCAAAAAAATTGTTTGAGAAAGGGGGTAGAGGGGAATTCAAAAATCATTTCATTACTCAAAGCAGACTCTAAAGGTAAATATAGCAATAAAAATCAACATTTGTAAAACAATCTCTTGCATTCTTACCCATTGCCATTACAGTACGAATGTAGGCCTGGTTGTCTGTAAGAATCTTTCCAAGCTCAGGAAAATGCCAGCCATACCACTCACGTGCCCTCATTACATAGTTATTTAATTCCTTATCAATATCGTCTAAGAGACAGATGGCTTGGACAATCATGGTGTCAACCTTGTCTGGAGAGAACTTCAACTTGTACCTAGCCAGGCTGTGAAAAACAAAAACATTTGACAATTAGATAGAGGACAACAACAAAAAACAAAGTAATAATATACACCACATAAAATATTCTATGCACACATAAGACTTTGTACTATTTTTACCATTTTTATACCAATGTGTATGTAAGTGTTATTAAAAAAAGGAGCAAATCTTACTTATGGCCAAGACCAAGAGACATGGCAGAGAGCTCCTTCTCCTGCAGACCTGGGATGAGGCCTTCCACCTGTGACTTGATGCATCTCATCAATTCATGCACATTGTTGTTGCTAACACACTGAACACCAAGCTTTTCCTGTAGGTCCAAAGTCAGAATATTAGTATGGTTTTAAGAGAAGCAAAACACTTATCAGTTCTTTAATACTGTAGAAGTTAACTTGTGGAAATTATATAAGCAAAAGACAGCATTCTCTAAAAAGAAAAAACAATTATATCTCCCCCCCCCCAAAAAAAAAAAAAAAAGCTTTCCTATATTTTTCCTGATATGATCTAGACATAGTTCTAAACTTTACATCGACCAGAAGCTATAATCAAGGGTGTAGAGGGTATAAGAAATGCCTTGTACCTTAATAGTGTTGCCCAATTTGGCATCCCACACCATCAGCTGTTCTTGGACTTCATCTGTAAACACCTTCTTCAACAGCTTCTTGAGTGGTTTGCATATTTTTCCCTCATTGAGAGCAACACCTGCTTGCAATGCTTCAGCAGAGTCCTCAAACTTCTTGAAATTCTGAAGTTGCACTCTGTAAAAAAAAATAATAATAATAATAATAATAATAAATAAATAAATAATTATAATTATGATAAGAAGAAAAGAAAATATAGTAACAGATTTCCTTTATTATATGTGGAATGTAATGCATTCCCCACATCATACTTTTACTAAGAACTATTTAAGCTATAGAGGTTTGCTTCAGCAGCCTATATCCAAGCTAGAAAAAGGGCTGATTTTGGTTTGGGATATAACATACTGGTTACAGAAGATTCAAAAGTTACTAGGACACTCACAATGACTTAAAAAAGCTACTGTTGACTTTGAATTCAGTATGATGGCCAATATATGAACACAAACACAAATACAGTACTGTGTATACAAAGATGAAAGGGAAAACAGCCACAATATGAAATGTGTCTCTTCAAACAAATAATAATGGACAATACAATGGACAGTATGGGCTTGAGTACTTTTTTGTGAAATTTGTTGCACATATGTATCTCCACAAGTGTTCAGTCAACAAGGAGTCAATTAGTAGGCTCTAATGACCATGCCTGATTCCTCCATTCCTTGACTTTGTGGATTTTTTCTTTCTTCTAATAATTTTCATACTGATACTGAAACTATTATTACTGACATTATGATTATTATTATGTTTATAAATTATAGTAAGCCTTTACAGTATAGACACTCTCATCAGAAACTAGGTCTCTCACTCCACATCACAAAATCTATTCAAGAATCTAAGTTGCTGTGACTGGGAGTTCCCTTCTTGCACTACTTGAGGGGAGGGTTGATGGTGGGTTCTGCCCCTCAACACCACCAGGAAATACTGCCTTCACCTTTGTATGCAATGCAAGACAAACTCGGGAGCACCAATTGGACTCAGGCCATTAGTGGTGCTTTTTGTGATCTTTTTCCTTTATTTGTAGTATTACTGTTCATCTCAGCAGATTATTTCTTGTACCGATGATTGCTAGTTTTTGTCCTCTACAAAAATATCATTTCAATTTGCCCTTGCTTAATCATCCATACAATTAAGATTAACTTTAACCCATTATTGATGGTTCCTCCGGAGCGTCGAACATCTTACTTTCTGGGTGGTATCTATAGTGGTGAGTGGCCACTGCCACTATAGATCACCACCCCCACAAGCCAACACCATGGGTGACCAAATTTAGAGCATAAGTTCCAAATTTAAGTCCCTTTTATAGCCTTGGGAATGTACTGAAGATTATGATTTTGAGAAATGAACATGATGGCTTGCATACTCGAAGCTAAAATGCAATCTCAACACTTTTGCACTCTTTCATAATGCCATGTATGTTATTCTCAATAAAACATTTACCATAATATTGTGAGAGTAAATCATTTTTATAAAATAAAAAGCTAATAAATAAAATTTCCCTGTGGATGGCATCAGTGGGCTGTGTATCAAGTCTTGAAGTAACTCATAGGTGTAGAGGCCTAAACTGCAGTCAAGGCAGAAGCTCCTGCTGCTCCTCTGCTGACCCTGCCTTGGATGCCAATGGGACCATCTCCTCCTGCCATCAGGGATTTCAGTGTTGGTATGCCATTGCTCTAACTGGTGTGGTTCCTGATGGAGTTGGCCTGTACCACACCTTGAATCAACAAGTCAATCAATCCCTGTGCATGACCTCGGCAACGAGTTCATGACACAGGACACGATTGGTCGACCAGTAGTCAGGATAAATGGGAAGATCCACCATCCTTATTATCATGCAGATCCCGAGGTATGCCAGTAGTCCTGTCTGGACAAGAGTGTCCACTATCTTATGTGATGCAAAGCAGTGAAGCACCTTGGCAGGAGGTGCCGATGAAGACTATGGCTGGGGGGTTAGCGACCTCAAAGGAGGAGGAGGAGCATCCTCAAAGTCTGGCAAAGTAAGGCATTACAAAAGTGAGTAATGAACGAGATTTAAGCAGAAAATTCCCACACTTCGACCTGGCAAGGAACACAGAACCAAAAGTAGCCAATGAGGTCCAGCTAACCTGGGTCACATATCAAATAACATGACCAATCACATCATAGCCTAGTGTACTGACATCACTTCCTTGTGTGACACTATTTACTACTACATGGAAGTAAGATGGTGGCAGTAATGACATCTTGAAAGTAAATATTAATTTTGTGCGTCTTTCTCTCTCTCCTCATAATACCTCCTACTCCCTCTATCCTTCTATAACATCCAATCCAGGTAAATGGAAGTATTAATAACTTCACATCCTTATATGACCTCATGAAGTAACTTCTGCACTAAAACTGTCTTCAAAATATCCATGCAGACACAACAGATGTTATTGAGGTCCACACATTACAGCTTACACATGAGACAACCCAGCAGACATCAGAGATGAAATGGTCAATGCTCCAGGCATCTTACTGGTGGGACAGCCATCTATCGTGTATCAATTTACAAGTAACAATATTAATGGAATTATTTTTTTCTCTCTCCAAAATTAAAGGAAATAGACCAATAACTGAGCACCTGTGGAGCCATCTCTGTAAGTAGGCTTGGACTGACGGAGGATATAGTGATTATTTAAGTCACTTCAGACTTGTTCACTTTCTTTACCTTCATTACTTTCATTTGTCTCCTAATAATAATGGCAAATGTTAATCCATATCTGCCATGCCATGCCTACAGCCGTCATAACAAAATGGCTCATCACACTGGAAAGTTCCACTAGCAGACTCCCAGGCCAAACGGCAGGATGTTTGCCAGAAATCACTGGAGTCAGTGATGCCAAGAGATGTCTAATACTGCCATTGACAGGTTAAAGCCTTCACCTATAAAAAGTCATTCACACCAAATGGATATAGAAAAAATATTACAATCTTAGAACATGACAGTATTAAAAAAAAACATGACAGTATTAACATTTGACTTACACTTTGCTGGCAGCTTCTGGGGTCTCAAAGTCCTCAAACAGGTTGTCAACTTCTTTCAGCTTTTTCTCATCTAGCAGCTGTAAATACATGATGAGATTAGTTTTCACATCTTTTCAAAACATTATCAATAATTAATATCATGGTGACAGCTGCTCTATGTACCTGACACTGCAGGCATGTCTAACACCAATGATAACTATCTTGAGATGAGAAAAGCAATTAGCCATTAATTCTGTATTATATATACACCTGCTTCCCTGTATAAAAGAAAAATAAGCTAATGTTACTGAGAGTGATGCACAAGGATAGATGGAAATGGACACTAAGCCATCTTATACAGAAAAAGAAATTGCGTAATAAACAAGCTGTAGCTATTTACTGTAAAATGGTGAAAAATATCTGCTGCACATCACTGCTCAGAGATTAAGTCCACAGTACCCTTGCACAGCCAGAGTTTTTAATGTTGCATTTTTTCTAATTGGGGGGGGGGGTGTATGGGGGGTTGCCCCCGTCTAGGGAATAAATTGAAGGTAGGAAATATATGTTCGGAATTTTAGGTTCGCACTATAGCCTGGTTTTTGGACTACATCTCCGAACAAATACAGTAAAAAATAATGCAATAAAAATAATAATAAAAAAATAAAATAAAATTTTGCAATAATTACATATATATCTTTGATTGACAATACTTCCAAGTTTATAGTGACAGGGATGCCTCTTCATGCGGGCAAGTGAAAGGGACACCTCACCCCTGGAGGGAGACTGACTAGACATGCTTTCAGGAAGGGGCTACTACAATCTTTCCGTCAGTGAATGAGAGTGCAGGGCAACATCCCTGAGCATGAGAATGTACTGGCCTTCTGTACTCTTGATATGACAAATGTTAATTAACCCTTTCCCGACGGGTCACGCCTATAGGTGTGAAAACAAACTGCTCAAAATGTGGCGTGCGACTGTATGCCATGGCGGCGCGCAAAAGCGCTCCGAGGCAGTGATTCGGCTTGATGTACCGAACTTATGCACTCAAAGTCGGCGCGTTGCCGTGGTTCGCCAGAGCGTAGTTTTTTTTTAGTTTTCTATACCCATCACCAAGGAGTTAAAGTACTAAAAAATGGTAGTCTCCCCATTATGTCTCCAGAATAACAGTTAATGGCATTGCAAAGAGGCGGCAAGGTATATTTATATCGTATGAGAATGTTGGCTAATCCTTCAAGGCTGATCTACAAGTGCCAAAGCAAGGCTGCTGGATCCAGTACTTTAGATATTCTTTGGATTTAGAATAAATAGCCAAGGATATCGACAAGATCCCTCAGAATAATGGACAGCAGAGGTCTTCAATGAAGCACTGGGAGAGCATATTGGCACACAGCCAGAGAGACGTACAAGAGCATCTTATAAACATCTACCTGTGCTTTAAAGTGACATATCAGCACTTAGCATTCACAAAACAAAAAACAGCTTAAAAGGACTAATCCAATGTAATCGACCATCCACTAAAAGCTGTTTTAACAAGGACACACTTTTGCGGTTTCACATGCACACCTCATTTGTTTTTATCATAAATAACATTACAGGGTTCTGTATTATAAGGCAGCCTACGGGTAAACAAAATAACAGTTATTACAAATGAATTAATTTGATATTGTGGAAGGCACACTAAGAAACACAAGATATACATGATGCCCAAGTAAATACTTAAATTAACATAAAATGATACAAA
>NC_061836.1:29255901-29265901 GCF_019202785.1 Penaeus chinensis
GGTTGTTCATGTTAAAAAAAAAAGCTGTTCACAAAATGGATTTATGGATTTCGTGCATGTTGTTGTTTTATGGCATTTTATGATTAAGTTAGAGTCTTCTGCTTTACAAACATCTACGTCAGAAACAAAATGTATACATATTGATATTGAATCTTTATGATCATTTAGTGTATACTGATGTTCATGTAATATTATATACATTTTTCCTTATATTTTTGTAAAATAATAATACATATTTGTTTTCATATTACAATTTAATCCATACTTTCTATCTACTTTCTTTTATTTCATTTACTGTTTTATCTTATATGCGATAAAAAAAGATATGTTTGCCCTGTACCTTATCCATGAACACATGACACAAATATGCCCATGGCACAGATCGGGCCCAAGCAGACACATATCTACCCGGGCACACGTGTTCAACTGTGTCCGCACATATGATTTAAATCCAGACATGCTCGGTCAAGTGGTTGTTCGTGTTGGTTGTAAAGTTCTCTTTTACGAGATAAAGAGTTCAGCGTTTTTTTGTGTGCATCAGGATAGGCCGAAGAATGTAAATATCTTTTATAACCCATGCAATTTCTTTTTCCTGCTCTCAGATGCATCCTGCAGCTGTTACGTGGATCGTTGATATTTCTTTTGTATTGCTTAGTTCACGTATTAAAATAGTATTTGTAACAACGTGAGTACGATAGACAGTCTACACCGAGAAATGAAATTAAAAATCGATTTGATTTATAAATCAGATTCCTACCTAAACCTGGCGAAGCATCACAAACATTTGAGTGCTTTCCTAATGATGCCATTAGTATAATTGACGTATTATTTCTTACTCTCACTATTTCCTCAAATAGGTCAAGACAAAAATATATCCCTCTCTGCTATAATTTACCCTGCGTGCATAGACATGTTTTCCCCCCAAAAATGATAACAGTATGTATAATAGCAAGAAAAAATACTTTAAAATGGGAACATCAGTTCAGTCTCACAAAACCGAGCGAAAATGAGGTCAGGTTGTCTGCTCTGTCACCTCTAACACACCTCTAACCTAGCACATAGTGATGGTACTTTTTATAATAATAAAACGTGGTGCTTTCTATTAATTCGTGATACCTACTCGTTTTTATTTTGCTTACATAGTTTTGGATATGATAACGGAATGCTATACTATTTTATAACTAACTTGTTTCCTGTGTTTATTCAGTCAGACGGAATCTAGAGGTTAAAACTATTCACCGCGGATAAGTCAAATCTCACTTCCATCAAGTAGACATTTGAATTTATCATATAAATGCTTAACAGTCATACAGCATCATCATAACAACGAAAAAATAAGTGTCCATCTTCAGACACAGACGCGGAGGTGGGTGTTCCATACCCATTGTGACCAACATGAGGTATGGGTACAAAGCCCAGTTGCTGACGAGTATTTTTACAGCTTACAAAATTCATTTTTTGGGGGGATTTGGCACTTCTCTGAGGCCAGATTTGCGATCATCATGTAAATGTAGAACCTCAGTCATATTTAGATTTGCGTTTTGGATATGATCTTACCCCTGGATAAGGTTTCATTGTCTCTCAAATCCCTCTGCAAAATCAGGTAACGAAACTCTGGCTCGTGGGGAAAATGACCTCAGGCAGTTGAGCCTCTTGGGTGAGGGCAGTTACTTATTCCCATTTTTTGCTGACTTTATTTTCCACCAGAAACTGACATTCCGCTATCGTAAGCCGTTTCTCTGATGGATGCACGGTGTTGTTAAAAGCAGAAATAATGTTTGATTGGAAATAAGATATCGTATTGGTGATATCGAAGGAATCTATCCTAATTTAAGAAATTAAATTCAGGATGATCTTTCAGGCCCATGTCAAATGACTCCTGCCAGATGTACGAAAAATGAAAATACGCATTTTTTCATTAATCAGTGACTAATTGATAAGAAAACAGATGAATTTATACAGATGAAATACCATGCATCATAAATAAGATAACATCACACACTGATAGCATATAATAAAGCGTTTATTGCAGTGTTTAAGGAATCACTCAGCGCGTACGACAACCGGCCAAGGAACCTCCGGCATCGCGGTTGAGCGCTAGTCTCAATTTTTCCTAAGGTGTTAGTTGTCTCCTGCCATTCGCCGTTTGCGCACTACGATGCTGCGTTCGTCAGCTGGAGATTTGTGACATGAACATCTTTTTTTACGAGTTGAAGGGCGTATTAGACAGTGATAAGAGTGCGTTTGTTTGACTTGTGGAGTGAACGAGTCTGTGTCATGTGGAGAACTGATTTGGATTCTGGTATGGAAACTGGTGGGCACGTGATTAATTGCTGAGTGAATTGACTTGTGATTTATTGTGTATACAAAGATTTAATGACGTGAACATCTGGCCTGATTTAAATAAGGACTTTTATCGACAACTTGACACTTTTAATATCATAAATTTAAGTGAGAAAATTAAACATTATCCAAGGCGAGTCTATGTTTATCGTGTCATTAGCAAATCGTGACTGGATTCCGACGCCGTTTCGAAATGTCAGCTCCTCCTAGCTTGAAGTGACGAGTCGAAGGCTTTAGCACCGAAGTTCGTGCCATGAGACGGGCTCCTCGAGGGTGATGTGTGACGCCCAGGGGATGCCCCAGACCGTGTGAAGACGCGGCGTGTGAACATTTCCCGAAGGACCTCTCGATAAGCATCTCAGCCCCGCGCAGGACCCGATCTCCCGAAGATGGGCGAGGTGGCCGAGGAGAGCTTCGACAACTACGGCAACAACCGCATGAAGACGGTGGTGGACCGAGTCAACCGAAATGCGAGGTGCCGGTGCTGCCTGTGGATGGTGGCGCTGTGGTGCGCGGCCACGGTGATCTTCATGCTTGCGGGGTACGACCGGGTGGTGCACTCGGTGGCCGTGGATCAGATGGTGCTGAAGCAGGGCAGCCAGAAGTACGAGGCGTGGGTGGACACGCCCGTGCCCGTCTATTACAAGGTGTTCGTCTTCAACCTGACGAACCCCGATCAGTTCATGGCGGGAGGGCGGCCGCGGGTGCAGGAGCGCGGGCCCTACGTCTACCTCCTGAAGGAGTCGAAGGAGGAGATCAAGTTTCACAAGAACGGGTCGGTGACGTACCGGACGCGGCCGCTGTACTTCTTCCAGCCGGACATGTCAGTCGGGTCAGAGGACGACGTCATCATCTCAGTCAACATTCCCTTCGTCAACGCCGCCGACGCCGTCAAGGACCAGGGCTTCCTGCGCATGGTCATCCAGATCGCCAAGAAGATCCACGGCTTCGAGACCCTGCGGAAGCTGTCGGTGGGCGAGCTCCTGTGGGGCTATAAGTCGCGCGTGATCGACTGGGCGAGGACGCTGCAGGAGCTGCCGTACCCGCACCAGCTGTTCGGCCTGCTGGTGGGCTTCAACGACTCCATGCAGGAGCCGTACACGATGCACACGGGCAAGGGCGATGCGGCCAAGATGAACCAGATCATCGCGTGGAACGGTCGCGAGCGCCTCGACTTCTGGAGCGGCGAGCGCTGCAACGAGATCCGGGGCACCGACGCCAACGGCTTCGCGCCCGGAGTCAGCAAGCAGGACACGCTCTACATCTTCAACGGGCAGCTGTGCCGCGCGATCCCCCTCGTCTACAACGACACCGTCATCCAGTCGGGCATCGCCGCCTTCCGCTTCGTGCCGCCCGACGACGTTTTCGCCTACGGCAAGGCCAACCCGCATAATAACTGCTACTGCAGCGGCGGGGGATGCCCGCCCTTAGGCATCCTGGACATGAAGCCGTGCTACTGGGGCGCGTCCGTGGGCTTCTCCTTCCCGCACTTCTACAAGGCGGACCCCAAGCTGAGGCACATCGTCCGTGGACTCAGGTAAGAACGATGGTCAAGCTGGTATGTCTGTATTATGAGTGATGTCAGTTTTAACCGTTGCCCAGGTGGGACTTCGATGTATGCTGGAAGACGTTTATTTGTGTCTTATTGTTATTGTCGCGCGTCTGAGAAATTTACATAATGTTTTATCCTATTTGCACACTCCAGTGTACTTTTCTCTACGTTAAAATACCCTTATTGCAAAATTGCAAATAATAATGATAATAATAATAAACAATTACCACAATGTACAATTGCAAATGCAAAGCGTCGCCTGAGCACAGTAATTCAAGTAATCGTTCCGGCAATACCTGAAAATCCCGTCCCGAGTGTAGGTCGACCGCCCGTCAAGTTGCACCTCCGTCATCGCTCCTTCCGTGGGAGCGAAGGTGCCGCCCAATAAACCGCCCGTGCACTTAATCCCGGGTTCTCGTCGCTGACCTCCCCCCTTACAATGATCTTAAGGGGTTATCGGCGCGGCGAGACATCGGAAGTCTCATTTCAAGGGGTGCATGAGGTAAGGGGCGGCCAGGGCGATCCATTCATGGCGAGAGCGACCCCAGGTTCAAGTGGCGAATGATGGAAGAGGCTAGCGGAGAGGGCGAGGTGGCCAGGCAGGTCCTTCGCTCGGACGGAAGGTGTAGGATGGTGGTGGTCAGACGCTGAGGCCGCTTTCCCGAGGACGCAGGTGTAGGGAGGCGAGGAGGCGAGTCCCCACACTCTGTCAGGGTAGTTAATTGGCGTATGGCGGGTGGGTGTGGATGTGGGGGGCTAAGGGAAAGGAAAAGGAGGGGGCGTGGAAGGAAAAGCTAGGCTTAATCATGAGTGTTGTCGACTCGGCTCTCTTACGCAACCGAGACTCGATTTTGACGCCAAAAACCGAAGAGCGAGCAACAGCTGTTTGCGCTCTTGTCCTGGGGCAGATTCACGAACGAAATTTGCATATGAATAAGTGGGAATCTTTACCTTGCACGACATTTTAGCTCTCACCCTCACGGTTCGAATGAATGGTCTGCGCGGTGTCAATATAAGACAGCGTCGGACGGAGCAGCGGTGCGTGTGGGTTTTTCTTAAGGGCGTATCGTCTCCTTTCCCGGTGTAGGGAAGGCGTGGGAACGAGGTCTGGGCGTCTTCACTTGCATGATGGTTTGTATGCTCTTGCTTTTTATTTGACATTAAAAAGGCATTATATCGTCACTCAGAAAGCAATACGCCATCGATTAGATTACGTATCATTAGACGAATTAAGTGATTAAGCCCTGTAAAGCGTATTAGAGCGTGCGTTACATCTATAGAGAACTGATTGTTATACAATAGATTTGGTTATGTGAACAACACTACACCTGTCAAAATGAATATGAAATATCATATATAACCCAAGAAAGTATTTCACCGGAACCCAAGCCTGGTCATGACGTCAAAACCACAATTGGCCGGACATAACACCATAGATTTCTCTCGGTCCCTCGTCAGAATATCAGTGACGGCCCAACAGACTGACAGGCTGAGAACCACCAAGTGTGTCGCAAAAAAAAGTCTATTAATCTCATGGACACGGTTTCTCCAAACATTTAGACTGTGGGTGTGGGTTCCAATCGTTTCAACACAGGAGGGGGATAATCAGTTCTTCAATAATATCGTTCAAAAAGAAAATAAAAAAAAATGTAAACAACAACTGGAAAATCCAATTACGTTAGAAAGACCCCCGCACATCGTAAGAGAAAAGTCCTTCAGAAGACGGAGAGGGACAGGTGATAGAAACCTAATAAGTGGCTTGCTGTAAATCACCTTAGTCCGGTTCTCAGCAGCTGTTGTCGCGGATAAGATCTCGAGCTGATTATCTGTGACCCGTGTTTGATAACGAAAGACATTACTGTGATTTAGTCATATGCGATGCGAAAATATGGAAATGAGGAAAAATGACGAATAGTTACAGATTTTTATCTCGGAAGACCCACTATATTTCCTTTTTCTTTTTTTCTTCTTTCCTTTTTTATTTTTATTTTTCCTTTCATTTATTCTTTATTTTTAAAGCTTTTCCTGTTTTTCTTTTTATATTTTTTCCTTTTTTATTTTTATATTTTCCCTTTCCTTTTTTTATTTTTGCTTTAGTTTTTTTACTTTCTATATTTTTGTTTCTACCCTTTTTTTTTCTTTTCTTTTTTTTCTCTCTCTCTAATGACGTAAATAAGCGATAAGTAAGGAGAGCCGCAGTGGAGTGAAGCAACGCCTTGCCTGGAGCTGGGTTAGGAAAGCGCAAGAGCCGGTGTCTTAGGGGTCACGTCGAGCCCTTGAGGAGAGGCACTGAGGCACCGGCTGTCCTTACCTTCAGGAGGCCGAGAGGAAGGAGGTGCAAAGAGGAAGGTGGAAGTGGAGGTGGAGGACGGGGGGACAGCAGGGTGGTGGAGATGGAAGAAGAGGAGGAGGAGGAGGAGGAAGAAGATGGAGTGGAGGAGGAAGAGAAAGGGGGGGGGGGTGTAAGGAGGAAGGGGAGCGGAAGGAGAATGGAGAAAGATGCAGAGGAATAGGGAATGGATGGGGGAGGCGCAAGAAGAAGAAAAGGAAGAGAGAAGGGAAAAATAGAAAGACGAAGTATGATAATGGTAAAAAAAAAAAAAATGATTTACACGGATAACGAACACATTGTATTAATTACAGTTATTATTTCTTCAATAACCAAAGTCACACAGATACAGAAAATCAAATCACAAGTATATTTACTTACTATAAACGTATAGACATCTTAAAGCTCGCGGTTATAAGCTCGTGATAACTGATGATGCGGTCGTCACTAAAATTGCAAAGATCTATGCAACCTTTACTCGCCAAGGTTTCTTTCAGGAGACCGATAAACCAATGTTGCAAAATGCTCTAGTTTCTGAAAAAATACAGAATCTCTCAATTTCTAAAGGAACAGATAGTCACGCTGCCTTAAATTTTGAGTATGTCCTCATTTTTAAGCTTACAGGTAACCCAAATATCTTAATCATAGAGAAAGGCCCAATTTAGTAAGCTTACAGAATGTCCCATTTTTTTAAGCTCAAAGATTGTCCCAATTTATTAAAAGACACACAGGCCATCCCTATGTACTAAACTCACATAATTCCCCAATTTGGGAAAACATTCAGATCATCCCATTTCCTTCAGCTTACGGAATGCCCCATTTTTTTCAGCAAACACAGAACATCCCAACGTTTAATGCACACAAAGCACCCCAATTTCTCAAGCCCACAAAATGTCCCAGTTTCGTAAGTTTACAGAATGCCGCAATGTATTAAACTCATATAATTTCCCAATTTGAGGAAACATTTAGAGCATACCAATTCCTTAAATTTTCAGAATGCCCCATTTTCATGAACATGCAGAACATCCCAGCTTCTAAAGCACACAGATCACCCCAATTTCTCAAGCCTGTAGAATGTCCCAAGTTCGAAGCATTCTCAAGCACAAGAAAAGCCAAATAGAAGTCTTCACGTCACGCCAATTCCACGGGCGAGACGGCCTTGGGGATGATGGAGGGGTAGGGGGGGGGGGGAGAGGGGCTGGGGAGAGAAAATTTACGAGTTTACGAGTGTTTGTGCATGAGGAATTGGGGGTGGAAGGGGGAAGGGAGTGGGGGAGGGTGGGGTGGGGTGAGGGGGAAGAGAGAGAATGGAGAGGGGAGGGAAGGAGGGAGGGAGGAAGGGGAGAAGGGTGGACGTGAGGGGTGAAGGAGGGAGGGAGGAAGGGTGGAAGGATAAAGATAGGGGGAGGAGAGGGGAGGGAGAGGAGGGTAGGAGGAGAGGGGGAGAGATAGGGGGGATGGGGAAGGGGAGGGACAGAGGGGGAGTGGGGGAAGAGGAGGGAGAGAGAGGGAGGGGATGAGGGGAGGGGAAGTAGGCAGCCCCACGTGCCGACTGTTGACCCAAGTGCGCGGGGTATGAGTTAAGTTTTGTTGCTGATATGATCTTGTTAAAAGCTTCAGTCAACAATGTCATAAGGCCTTCAATTGTGCGCGTAAATGTTTGCCCGGGAGGAACAAGCCGATACTCAGATAACAGGCGCGGGTTTCCGACTGGCGAAGGAGGGGAGAGAGGAGGAGGGAAGAGACGGAGACAGATAGATGCCTTTTCTCTGCGTAATTTTTTTGTTATATATTTATATGTGTATATATTATGTATAATATATGTATATATCTACATATTTTATATATATATATGTGTGTGTGTGTGTGTGTGTGTGTGTGTGTGTGTGTGTGTGTGTGTGTGTGTGTGTGTGTGTGTGTGTGTGTAAATCACACACACACACACACACACACACACACACACACACACACACACACACACACACACACACACACACACACACACACACACAACCACAACCACAGATCGCTTTCAATGTTAGACTTAATTCTGGGGAATAGCTTTCTGTTACGCTCGGCTAAGGTTAGGCCAGTTGTCTTGCGGTGTCCTGTCCTTCAAGCAGCTTTACGCCTTACCTATTATGTCTTTGATTTTTATCAACGTTTAAACTCGGGATATGTCGATTTTGGTCTGCATTATTGCTAGTTGTAGAATGATCGTGTTTCTCAATTGAGTAAACTGATACGTGAGGTATTAGCGTGATCTGTTTGATCAGAATATTTTCCTGGATAGAATTCAACAAGATAATTGGTGATGAATCAGAGTCCTTGGAAACTTTCGAAGTCATGAATTATCCGTTTCCGTGAAGGATAAATGACAATAAGCAACAGGAGTGAAGGCAGCCTGTGTGTAAATGTATATATTCCGCCAGGTGTGCCGCCACGAGCAACGAGTGTTGTCCACGTTATCGGGATTGTTCACGTATCTCTACAATCTACCCCGTGAGACGATAAGGCGAGAGAGCATTACCTGTTCGTCATAATGGTGTGATAGGGTGTCAGTGCGTCCAAGTCCCCCGCGGCGGACAGGTGTGCACGTGGCGGTTCCCTCGTGCCTTCGTCACCGGAACTCGCTCGGCCAGCTTCCATTTATCAGTCTCATTTCCACAACAAACACCGGCCGGATAGTTTTCCGTGTTTGTGTCAGTGTGGCTTTGTTCCTCGTGGCGGGAGGAGGTTGGGTTACACGTGGCGGCTGGTGGGGGCTGAAGGTGTGACGTGAGGCGCCTCGTGGTCCGGCGGAACAGGAACGTGTTTTGGCGTTTCGTCCTGACGTGGGAGCGGCTGCTGAAGGGGCGATGTGTTGGGGGTGGGCCGGGTCGTGTTAACGTGTGCGCTTTCAGTGTATTGCCGATTTCTAAGTAGGCCTATCGCAAGCAGACGAGATGGAACGTCACCGAAGCAAACCGATGTATCCAGAGGAGGAGACCACAGAAGACGAGGAGGAGGAAGAAGAGGAGGAGTATTTGCCGGAGGAGGAGCTGGTGGCTCGAGTTCGCACCAAGAGGGTCAGGTGCTGCGTGTGCCAGAGCGACGACGAGCGCGAGGTAGAGCACGCGTTCGGCGAGGCGAGCGACCTGATGGGCACAGCAGCACCCAGCAGGAGACACAGGAGGTGCTGCTGCTGCTGTCGCTGGCGCTGTCTGCTGATAATGATGATGCTGAGTCTACTAACATTGCTGGCCCTGTGGGCGTGGTGGGATAACGTCGTGCACAGCGCCGTCGTGGGCGCGCTGGTCATGAAGGAAGGCTCTCAGAAGGACGACGTGTGGAGGAAGTCGGAAATCAGGGTTCTGTACAGCGTCCGAGTGTTCAACCTGACGAACCCGAAGCAGTTCATGGCCGGCGATCGGCCGAGGGTGCAGGAAATTGGCCCTTATGTATACACTATGAAGGAAGTAAAAGAAAATGTGGTTTTCCAAGCGGACGGAACCGTGCGCTATCAGGGCAGGCCACTTTACTTCTTCGAGCCGGAACTGTCCGCCGGGTCGGAAGACGACGTTGTTTTCACGGTCAACATTCCCTTCGTCAACGCCGCCGACATGGTGAAGGGCGATGGGACCGCCAAGACCATCCTCAAAATCATCAAGAAAATCCACGGGTTCGAGACGCTCAGGCAGCTCACCGTCGGGGAACTGCTGTGGGGTCACAAGTCGCGTTTCCTGGACTGGGCGAGGAGGCTGCAGGAGCTGCCGTACCCGCACCAGCTATTCGGC
>NC_061836.1:29270901-29278401 GCF_019202785.1 Penaeus chinensis
GTAATTATATATACATATATATACACACACACACACACATATATATATATATATACATATATACATATATACATTACACACACACACACACACACACACACACACACACACACACACACACACATACATACATACATACATACATACATACATACATACATACATACATACATACATATCTATCTATCTATGTCAATCGATATATATATATATGGCAGATAGATAGACCGATACAAACATACATACATAATACAAAGAAGCATGTACTGATATATTTAGCCAGAGAGGTATTTCACCCGAAACATGTACGCATATCACTCCTAACAACCTCATTAGCTTCCTCCTCCCTCCCCCCCCCCCTCCTATAAAAAGAGAGGAAATAAAAACATTTCAACCAAATGGGCTTTTTTATCCACCCAAAGTTAACACGAGACGCGATCTTATCAGCGGAAGTGTACACCCAACAATGACAAGCGGGCATCTGGATAAGCCCCCCCCCCCCCCCCCCGTCCCGTCCCGTCCCGTGTCACTGGTCAAATCGGGTAGGGGAAAGGGTATGGGGAGGGGGGTGGCAAGGGAAGTAGCTAGGGTTGGGGGTTGGCTAGGGGAGTAGCAGGGGGTAGACAGGGATAAGAAGGTGGCAGGGATTGGTATGGATAATTGGTATGGATAATGACAAGTATAATGGAAGGATAGTGGCAGGGACTGATAGAGATAGCGGCAGGGGAAAGGGTGTGTGATAAGAATCGGCAAGGACAGGGGCAGGGGCAGGGGGTGATAGGATTGACAGGGGTAAGGGCGAGGAAGTGGTGATTTTTTGGTCGTTTCCGGTTGGGGTGGGGGGGGGTTTGTTCGGGAAACAGTCGGGCGATTGAGTTGTCTCTCTCTCTCTCTCTCTCTCTCTCTCTCTCTCTCTCTCTCTCTCTCTCTCTCTCTCTCTCTCTCTCTCTCTCTCTCTCTCTTTCTCAACGTTTCATCCTCTCTTCCTCTCTCTCCTTCCCCCTCCCTCCCCCTCCCCATCCCCATCCCCATCCCCATCCCCATCCCCATCCCCATCCCCTTTCCCCTCTCTCTTTCCCCCTCCCTCCTCCTCTCCTTCTCCTCTCTCCCTCCCTCTCCCTCTCCCTTCCCATCTCTCCCCCCTCTCTCTCACACACCCTCTCCCACTTTCATCCCTTCCTACACCGCCTTCTCCCTCCCCCTTATCTCTCTTCCTTTCCCCATCCCTTCTCTCTTCCTCTCTCATCCCTTCCCTCGTTCCCTCCCCCTTTTCCTCTTCCTTTCCCCCATCCCTTCTCTTTTCCTCTTCCTTTCCCCCATCCCTTCCCTCTTTCCCTCTCTATCTCTCATCCCTTCCCTCTTGCGCACACCGGACGCAGTGTGTGTGGGGGGGGGGGGGAGGGAAAACAATGCCCTTGGAAACGACCCGCCCTCGACCAGTTCCCACGTGGTGCTGATGCTTGGGAGGGAGGGGGAGGGGGGAGGGGGAGGGGAGGAATCCGTTTTAGAGTTATTATGATTTTTTTTTCTGTCTGACTGTTTATGTAACTCTCTCTCTCTCTCTCTCTCTCTCTCTCTCTCTCTCTCTCTATATATATATATATATATATATATATATTTGTGTGTATGTATGTATATATGTGTATGTATATATATATGTATATATATAATATATGTATGTATGTACATATATATGTGTATATATATATATATATATATAACCCCTCTTCATCTTTACGACTGAAAAAGTGAAGCAGATGCCAGATGACTACCTGCTGTCTGTCTATTAAACTAAACTAAAGAAATAAATCCATATTATTCGCAAAAACAAAAACAAAAAAAAAACCGAAACGAAACGAAGAAAATATATGGCATGTGATACGAGTTTTTTTTTTCGATGCTTGGATGTGTGCGTCTGTGTGTGTGTGTGTAAGACTGTACGTGTATGTGTGTGTGCGTGTGCGTGTGCGTGTGCGTGTGCGTTTGTGGGTACGTAAGTACGAGCACGCGTGTTTATATTGTGTCAGCTGTGTTTATGCACGACAGCGGATACACGACAAGAAGCGGTCTTCCCTTGCCTTCGTTGCATACTTGCAATGCGGCACGTTGTTCTCCGCGCGGTTCCTCTCTCTCATCATTTCCGTTTCTTGTCTCCTCTATCTTCCTTCTGACATTTTGTTGTTTGATCTTCGTACTTTTTTTTTGCGGGGGGTTAAGGGGAAGAGTGTGGGGGGGAGGGAAGGGCGGGGGGGGGGGGGTGTTAATCCGCGTTCTCCGTCGCTCTTTCTTAGTTTTTGCTGTTCTTTCTGTTTTTTTTTTCTATCGTTTTTATTCTGTATTTGTTGTATAAATTGTCTCTCTCTCTCTCTCTCTCTCTCTCTCTCTCTCTCTCTCTCTCTCTCTCTCTCTCTCTCTCTCTCTCTCTCTCTCTCTCTCTCTCTCCCCTCTCTCTCTCTCTCCCCTCTATCTCTCTCTCTCTCTCTCTCTCTCTCTCTCTCTCTCTCTCTCTCTCTCTCTCTCTCTCTCTCTCTCTCTCTCTCTTTTCTCTCTCTCTCTCTCTCTCTCTCCCCCCTCTCTCTCTCTCCCCTCTCTATCTCTCTCTCTCTCTCCTCTCTATCTCTCTCCCGTCTCTCCCTCCCTCCTACCCCTGTTCACTCTCTTTAGGGTAAACCATGTGTGAGGAGTTACATGTGCATCTGCATGCATGCATTTGTTTATTATTATCCTATTTTTTTCCCGAGTAGTTTCTTGATCTGTTATGGAGGGGAGCTTGCCTAGAACCCCTCGCCCTCCCTCTCCCTATCCCTCTACCTCTCCCTCTCCCTCTCCCTCCCCTCCCTCCCCCCCCCCTCCCCCTCCCCCTCCCCTCCCCTCCCTCTCCCTCCCTCTCCCTCCCCCTCCCCCCTTAGAACTTCCTTGCTCTGAGTGTAATTCTATCGCCTTACTTTGGCTGTGTGAGTTGTCCGCGGAGGCAGTTCCCAGTGTTAGTGAAATTGTTTATTTATTTAGCACTTGCGGCGAGATCTGTGGCGGAGTACTGATCGGGAGATGTCCATGCGCGAGGGAAGCTTGGATACGTGAACGCAGGAGCACGCGCGCGCTCATGTGCTTTCAGGCGCGAGGTGGCTGTTTCAGGCAGCCTCAGTCAGTTATTCAGTCACTACTCATTCGCTGTTCTGACTCATGCTCACTCTCATTCATTCTCACTTACTTATACACACGAGAGGGAAAGAGGGAGAGGGAGAGGGAGTGGTAGAAGGAGTGGGAGAGGTAGAGGGAGTGGGAGAGGGAGAGGGAGAGGGACAGAGAGAGAGAGAACGAGAGAGAGAGAAAACGAGAGAGAGAGAGAACGAGAGAGACCGAGAAAGAGCGAGAAAGAGAGAGAGCGAGAGAAAGAGAGAGAGAGAGCGAGAGATAGAGAGAGAGAGAGTATGAGTATGAGTATGGGTGTGAGAGAAAAACAAGAGACAGAGACAGACAGAGAGAGAGCGAACACCAACCAACCTCCACCACTCACTCTGTGATCCCAGTCACACCGCCACCTTTCCCACGAAACGTTTCACAGAAACGTTTTTTTTCTTCCCTTCCCCGCGGGTCTCCAGAAAGAGTTCCAATTGTGCGAGTTTGTCCTTTGTTATCCAACTGATGTACAATTGAAAAACAAGTAGATTTTTTGTGTGTGTAAATGATACTAATAATACTTCGTTGGAATAGCGACATTTCGTGTTGCATTGCCCCGATAAGGGAATCAAGCTCGGATCAAACGGGATAGAAAATTGCGTGGGAAATGGACAGAGATCGCAAGCCGTTTGAACGAATAATATGACGGGGCATTTTCGTACCTGCTTCGTTTTTTTTTTTTTTTTTGCCAGCCACGTGGGTCGCGTTGCATCACTTAGTTGCATCCTGCAATGCCGAGCAATGCGCTTGGCATGTCCTGCGACAGGGCAGGATGTCTCCTGTCGCGTCGCGGGTCTGTGTTGCTGAGTGCCGTTTTTTGTTGTTGGGGAGAGGGGGGGGGGGCTGGTTTATTCTTAGTTTTATTAGGTCATTATCTTTATATGAATACGGATACGAACATATTATATCTGTTTATTTATCTATCTATTTATCCATCTATTTATCTATCTATCTATCTATCTATCTATCTATATGAATATGTATATATACATAGATATACTGATTTATAGATAGACAGATTCATGCATGTAAGTATGTATATATACCTATGTGTGTGAATGAAAATGCAAACACTATGACATGTACACACACTTGAGATAAAACAGTCATCTTGCAAGTGTTGCTCCATTCCTTCTTGTTATGACGACGCCCGACGAGGAACTCTTGACAGGTGCAAAATGCCATGACCTGATTGCGTTTATACAGGGTCGGTGTTTCATTTTACATTTTATACATCTATACTGTTCATATCCAGATAAGTAATCTCTCCGTTGCTTTTTATATAACTATATCGTTATCTATTTGTCTAGGTATTTATCTGTATCTCGTCTTCGTTTTTTTTTCTCTCTCTCTCTTTTTTTGCGATATGGAATTTATGTAACGAAACAAAGAAAATACTCCAGGGTATGGAACATATGGTAAGCACGAACCCTGGCCTTTTGAGTGATGTCCATTTTATGACGTCATTGAGACTGGTTTTGCATGAAAGTGTAATAAAAGGGATGGATGGTTAGGAAGAGTTAGTAATTACGCAAGACAAGATTGACGTCTCGATATTTTATTGTTTATCGGAATGTCGCGGTAATGATGAGGTCGTAATGCCGAAATGATGCTGTCCTCTTTATATATATATTTTTTATTTCTGTTTATATCTTCTCTATATTTGTCGAACCGAATTTATATTTTTTATATATATTTCTGTTTATATCTTCTCTATATTTGTCGACATGAATTTATATATTTTATATATATTTCTGTTTATATCTTCTCTATATTTGTCACCATGAATTTATATTTTGTTATTTCTATTTATATCTTCTCTATATTTGTCGCCATGAATTCTGTTGAAGCTTCAATTATTCTCGTGGCGTTGTAGCGTTCCTTCTCCGGTTGATGGCATTGCGTGACCTTTCTGAAGCTGGTCTGCGGCTGTCTGTCGAGATAGGGAGCAGGAGGTGGTGTTCACTGTGTCTAGTTCTGAGCTTGGTTCTTGTGAATGTTATTAGCATAGGGAAGGGTGCAGGTAGCAATGTCCGCTGCAGTGTTTTTTCGAAAGTTCTTTCTGTCTTTCTCTCTCTCCTCTTTAATCATATTCGCCGGGTAGAGCAGAAATTGCCCTCAATAGCGGGGTCCTTTGTTACCCGTGCGTCGCCTCCGGTTAATGCAGCGACCTCCTGAAAATGTTATAATGCGCCAGGTAATTGCTATCAGTCGAAGGACATCCGGCAAGCTGTAGCGTAGCCGCCAGCGCCTGCCTGACGTCACCCGCAGCTGCTGACTTCAGGAAATGCCTCGGGCCCTGCCCATTGTTGCGGTCAGCTGTTGTCGCCGCGCAGAGCTGCCCCCCCCCTCCCCCCCCCTCTCTCTCTCCCTAGCTCCCGTGCTTGCTTATCTCTCGTCGGCTCGACCTCACGGGCGCCTGCAACCCGAGCGAAGGTCCCCGGCCTACGCGGCTCGGGTTGCGTTGGGCCGGACCTGCACTCGCCTCCCTCGCCCGCTCGCAGTAGATAGGGGAACGGCTCGGATGACACGCTGCATCCCTTTGTATTGGGTGTCCCGTTGCTCGGCTGGGCAGATATGCCGCTTGGATGCTCGGGCGGGGCTGGGCCAGAGAAAACTGCACTTTTACTCCTGCTTTCCCGTCTAATGGCGATGGTTTGATGTGTTATTATCCCTGCTCAAAGGGATACTCAGAGAGAGGCTAAAGTGCCTTGAAAATTTGACTTTTGAGATCGACCCAGTCTCGCCATCTCCATTAGCATAATATGAAATACGAGCCCATAATATATTTAGCCTGCGTCTCGGCCGACCCTAATTGCTTGCGGATGGTGTTCGCAATCGGCTCCCGTGCGTATTTATGTCTCCCAGGTGGCCGCGGGGCTTAATGAAAGTTATCCCGAGGGCGGCGGCCGCTCAATAGGATGAACCATCTTGATCCACTGCACAGATTAGGGCTGCAATTGCACTGAGGGCAATCGATTAACTGACGATGTTGATAGATATGTGGCCACGCCAAAGGCACCTCTATAGGCCTTACACCCCTGTGGTTGGGCTCTGTTTGCCGCATGATAGATATATTCACATGAATTTATTGCCGTTGCATTTGCACGAACAGCTGTGCATTCCCCCATATAGCAGAGATGCTGACGGCTGATTCATGCCCCATCTGTAGGCGCAGGTGTGACCACGCTGACACGCTCGCATCAAGGCTGACGTGACATTATAGGGCGCATCAGCCCACTTGGAGTGCTTGCATCAGAAAGCATCGCCGGCCATTGCGAGGACGAGTTCGGGGCCTGACGACGGCGAAAGCAAGAGGCAAAAAGTGTGACGTTTATTTCGTTGTTGCTAAGCTCTTCGTCCGCCGCTTAAAGACAGCTTTTTCTTCTTCCTTTTTGGTTGTTATTTTTTTTGTTTTTTTATTGAGAACTTCCGTCGAGTAGTGTCACTCACAGCGAGAGGGCGTCATCTGATCCGGGGTTACGTCACACCACGTGAGACCGCCCGCACCCCCTCACCCCTCGCCTCTCCCCCCCTCTCCCTCTCCTCTCTCCCATCTCCCTGTCCCCTCTCCTCTCTCCCTTCCCCACTCCCTTTTCCTCTCCCTATCCCTCTTCATCCCCCCTCTCCCTCTCCTTCTCCCTATCTCTATCTCTCTCCTTCTCCCTCTCCTCTTCCGCCTAATTCTACTCCCTCTTCTTCTCCCTATCCCTCTCCCCCCTCTCCTTCTCCCCCTCTCCCTCTTCACCAGCACCTGTCCACGCCGCGTGACCTACTGTACTCCCCCCCCCCCCCCTTCTGTTTTTATATTTTTCCCCATCTTCATTTTCCTTTCCTCTCGTTTGTATATTTCTGTTTTTCGAATTTTCGTATTTTCTTTCTCCTCTTCATGCCCTCCCCCCTCCCCTTTCCCTTTCCTTCCTTTCCTTTCTACTTTCCCTCCGCATCCTGTTTTTCTTGATTTCCTCTTCCTGTTCTGTATTTCCTATCGTATGGACTTCATCCTGTTACGCTGCCTTCTCCTCTATTTCCTCCTCCTCAATTTCCTTTTCCTCGTTTCCCTTATTCGTTTCCCTCTTCTTACCTATGCCCCTCCCCCCCCTCTTCTTCTTTGCGTCCTCCTCCTCTTTCTCTTTCTCCGCCTCCTCCTCCAACTACTTTTCCGTCTCCTTCATTTCCTCCTTTCTTCCTCCTCCTTTCCCCACCCTTTCTATCCTCTTCCTCTCCCTCACCCCTTCTCATTCCCCCCTCCACTTTCCTCTCCCTCCCTCACCCTTTCCCCTTCTCCCTACCCCTTCCAACATCTCCCTCCCTCCCCCC
>NC_061836.1:29283401-29292327 GCF_019202785.1 Penaeus chinensis
CAAGTTGGAGATTTTGTGTACGAGGCCTGTTTGAATGGCAGATGTCTTGCGTCTAGTTGGTTGAAATAGATAAAGGAAGTTGACATAATTTAAAGAGAAGGGATACAAATCATTAGTAATCATGACGGAAGGTGAATTTGCTAATAGCCTGATTAGAGAAAATGGATTATTATTATCATTAAGAAAGTCAGTTGGTATTTCATCATAGCGTATTCATTTTGTAAAACATTTTCGGAAATGGGAGAGAACGAAGAATTGCATTTAATTTCTCGAATATTCCCAACTAGTAGCTACGTATTTCCGACCGCATGAAAATCGATGTCAACATGACATAAACCGTCACCTCATACACGTTTTATGAATGTGTACACACACACACATGACCGTATAATACCCACCCTCCCTCGCTATCATGTCTACCAGCATGTTAATATGTATTTATGTTAGCGCATCTCTGTCGACCCCTTGTGTGCGCATGTGCGGATGGTTCGTGCGTGTGTCCGTGTGCGTTTAATAATATGTACGTGTGTCGGATGTTATCGCGTGAAAGCTTGAAGTGTTTTGGTGATTGGTGGCTCGAGATGTTATCGGGGGTCACGGGCTTAAAGCTGAAATTATCTCGCGATTATATCTGGTTGAAGGCGGGCGTTTAGTGAAGGAAGGGGGTTGTGTCGATGCGCTGGGGATATGTCGATGCTAGCCTTGTTTTTTTTTTTTCTTTTTTTCTATTATTTTTTACTTATGTTTATTTATTTATTTATTTATTTATTTATTTATTTATTACTCTTTTATTATTTTTTTTTTTTTGCTATTCTGTCTCCGTTTCTGTCGTTCGCTCTCTTTCTCTCTCTCTCTCTCTCTCTCTCTCTCTCTCTCTCTCTCTCTCTCTCTCTCTCTCTCTCTCTCTCTCTCTCTCTCTCTCTCTCTCTCTCTCTCTCTCTCTCTCTCTCTCTCTCTCTCTCCCTCTCTCCCTCTCTCCCTCTCTCCCTCTCTCCCTCTCTCCCTCTCTCCCTCTCTCCCTCTCTCCCTCTCTCCTCTCTCCCCCCTCTCTCTCTCTCTCTCTCTCTCTCTCTCTCTCTCTCTCTCTCTCTCTCTCTCTCTCTCTCTCTCTCTCTCTCTCTCTCTCTCTCCCTCTCTCTCTCTCCTCTCCATCTCTCCCCCCCTCTCTTTCTCTCTTTCTGCTTTCCTTCTCTCCCCCCCCCCCTTCTCTCTATCTTTCTATCTATCTCTATATCTCTTATTTCTGGACAAACAAACGTATTCGAGTTTTATCACAGTTTATTTATTAAAGTTAACGCGAGATGGACGAGGTCCTTGCCAACGAGAGAGAGAGAGAGAGAGAGAGAGAGAGAGAGAGAGAGAGAGAGAGAGAGAGAGAGAGAGAGAGAGAGAGAGAGAGAGAGAGAGAGAGAGAATCTCGCTTCTATAAGACGCCGAACGAACGAACGAGCGAAGCCGAAGTCGTGGCCGGGGTCTGGAGGATGACCTTCCGAGGTTACGTCGGATGGCCCAGATACCTCTCGTGCTGGGCGGATGTGGGTCTATTTGATTTTTATTTTTTGTGATTATTGTTGTTTATTATTATTGTTCTTGTTATTGTTATTATTATTATTATTATTATTATTATTATTATTATTATTTTATTATTATTATTGTTGTTATTATTATTATTATTATTATCATTATTATTATTATCGTTATTATTATTATTGTTATTGTTATTGTTATTATAATAATAATAGTAATAATAATGATAATGATAATTATTATTTTTATTATTATTATTAGTTATTATTATTACTATTGTTATTATTATTGTTTTTTTTTATTATTATTGTTGTTTTATTATTATTTGTATTATTGTTGTTATTATTGTTATCACCATCACAATCAATCGTCATCATCATCATCGTCATCATCATCATTATTATCATCATTATCATCGTTAATAAGTTTTTTTTGTTTAACATTTTTTAAACAAAGAAATGAAACAGCGTCACACGAGCTTTGTTTGTGGAGACTTTACGACGAACTCTTGCATTCTCGGAATTCGGAGTGACTCTTAGTAGCGGCAGACAGGTCGTTATGGGAAGGTCGCCGTATTAACAAGGGTGATAAAAGGGTGACGAGGGTGATGGATGCAACGTGATCAGGGGTGGAGTGTGACGAGGATGAAGGGTGACGAGGATGAAGGGTGACGAGGATAAAAGTATGACGTGGTATAAGTGTGACGTGACGAAAACATGACAAGGGTGAGGTGCGACGTGATTTAAAAGGGGATAAGGGTGAAGTGAAGTGATAAAAAAAAAAGTGTGACGCATACCCCCCCCCCCCCCCCTCGCTCGCCCTACACCACGTGACCATCCTGACCGAGTGACTTCTGTGACGGAGGACGAGTGACGCATCCCCCCCCCCCCTCGCTCGCCCTATACATCGTGACCGAGTGACGTCTGTGACGGAGGATGAGTGACGCATCCCCCCCCCCCCGCCCCCCTGCCCTATACCACGTGACCAACGTGACCGAGTGACGTCTGTGACGGAGGACGAGTGACACACACACCCCACCCCCCTGCCCTATACCACGTGACCATCGTGACCGAGTTACGTTTGTGACGGAGGACGAGCGACCAGGAGGAGGAGGCGGAGGGCCGAGGAGACACTCACGTGGGACCCGCATGTCTTCGGCTAGAGTGACGCGAGCTCCTGAGGGTGACGAGTTAGAGAGAAGGGGTGGAGGGCGGGGGGGAGGGAGGGAGGGAGGGAGGGAGGGAGGGAGGGAGGGGGGGAGGGAGGGGTGGAGGGGGGGGGAGGGAGCGAGTGGGAAAGAAAGGGAGAAGAAAGGCACTTGCAAGCAGGGCATGATCCAGGGCATTTGCAAGGGTACCGATGCTTTGTCCCCTTGTTGCTGCCACACAAAAAACATCGAGGCGTAGCGAGGAGGGCCCCGCCTCCGTGCCGCCGTCTCTTCCTCACGCTGATCTCACGCGCTTGTTGAGAGTGGTCGCGCTTTTGCAACAGGTTGTTAGGTTCTCTGTGGAGGGGAGGGGGGAAGGGGAAGGGGAGGGGGGGGGTGGGGAAGGGAAGTCTAGAGTGCCAGGGGAAGGGGGTGAAGAGTGCCAGGGGGGGAAGGAGAAGGGGAGGGGGGGAGGGAAAGGGGAGTTTAGAGTGCCAGGGGGAAAGGGTGAAGAGTGCCAGGGGGAGGGGGGTGTAGAGTGCCAGGGGGAGGGGGTGAAGAGTGCCAGGGGAAGGGGGTGAAGAGTGCTAGGGGGAGGGGGTGAAGAGTGCCAGGGGGAGGGGGGTGAAGAGTGCCAGGGGGAGGGGGGTGAAGAGTGCCAGGGGGAGGGGGTCGAAGAGTGCCAGGGGTCGAAGAGTGCCAGGGGGAGAGGTAGTTAAGGGTGGCAGAAGGGTGAGGGAATTAAGGGTTGGGGGGGGGGGGGAGGCAGACGAAGTAAAGGTAATAAAGGAAGGGATTTTAAGGGTGATAGGGTGAATCACGAGTGGGGGGGGGGGCGGAGGGAAGTTTAGGACGACTGAGGGGGCTAAGGTTTAGAGAGGGAGGACGGCGGAAGCTTAGGGCGGCCGAGGAGGAGGATAATTCAAGGATGGGAGAGCGAGTTCAAGTGTAACAAGAGGGAGGTGATGGCGGCGAAGGGAGTTAAGGGTAACTGAGGGAGTTAAGAGTGGCGTGGAGAGTTAAGGGTGGTGGGGAGGGGGGGCAGGCATGAGAAGGTAAGGGGGGAAGGGGGGAGGGAGGGAGGAGGGAGGTGGGGTCGTTGCTGCTGAAGGCGTTGTATTGTGTGGCAGGAGAGGGGTGGGTGGGGGTTGGGGTAAGGATGGGGGTAGGGGTGGGTGGGGTGGGGTGGGGGTAGAGGGGTACTTGTTGCGTCTGTGCGTCGAAGTCTTTTCTCGCCGCGGGGCTTATCTTCGGTTATTATCACCGCTGTTCTGATTTATGCTTTATGATTCTCTCTTTTTTTTCCCTCCAGATGTTATTGCCCTTCTTGTCCTTCCTCTTTCTCCGTTCTCCGTTCTCCGTTCTCCGTTCTCCTTTCTCCTCCGTTCGTTTTTTTCCCTGCACTTCTCCGTTAATCTTTTCCTTTCCCGTTTCCTTTCCTTTTTTTTTCTTATCCTTCCTTCTCCCTTCTTTCCGATCCCTTCCCTTCCCTTCCCTTTCTCTCCCTCCTTCTTTATCTCCTTTTTCTATCCCTCTTTCCCTTTACTCTCCCCTTTCCCCTTCTGCCTTTCATTCTCTCTCTCTGTCCCTCTTCTCTCTCCCCTTTTCTCCTTTTCCTTCTCCCTCTCTCCTTCCCCCTTCTCTCTCTCCTTCCCCCTCTCCCTCTCCTCCTCCCCCTCCCCCTTCCCCCTCTTCTCTCTCTCCTTCCCCCCTCTCCCTCTTCCTCCTGCTCCCCCTCCCCCTCTTCTCTCTCTCTCCTTCCCCCATCTCCCTCTATCTCCCCCTCCCCTCCCCCTTTCTCTTTCTCCTTCCCCCCTCTCCCTCTTTCTTCTCCCCCTCCCCCTCCCCCTCTTCTCTCTCTCCTTCCTCCTCTCCCTCTTCCTCCTCCTCCCCATCTCCCCTCCTTCCCTTCATTGATCCAGGATAATTTGCTTGCAAGTGAGAGCCGTGCAATATGATGCACAGGCTCCGGCGTTTGTTGATCGAGCGCAGAATCCCCCTTTTTTCCGCCTTTCTTTTTATCTGTAGCGGATGGTGATCTCAGCGGCTGCCTCAAAATCTTTCTTGTGACTCACTTTTTTTTTTATCTTCCTATCCTCCCTCCGTTTTTTGCTCCATTTTTTTGACGGTCTACATTTTCTCAGCCGTTCGTTCTGTATCACATGACCGAGCGCGAGTGCGGGCGCGTATGCACACGCACGCACGAATGCATGCGTGTACATGTGTATGCACGCACCCACGGATGTGCTTGCGCACTCAGGAACACGCACATGCACGCGCACACGCACATGTACCCGCACAGACACACACACACACACGAATGCATGCGTATACGTGTGTATGCACGCACCCACGGATGTGCATGCGCACTCAGGAACACGCACATGCACACGCACACGCACATGTACCCGCACAGTCACACACACACACACACACACACACACACACACACACACACACACACACACACACACACACACACACACACACACACACACACACACTCACACACAAACTAACAAACAAACAAACAAACACTACAACAACAAAACATGAAAATAAACAAAAGACAAAAGACGACGGCGCCGGTCAGCGTGGCGATGCATTGTCAGCTGATGGCGGTGATGGAGGAGGAAATATGAAGACCCGGATGTTTCCCCAGATCCGAAAGGGCGTTCGTGGCTTCCTTTGTGGGAGGCGTTCGGATAAGTTAATCGCTAGGAAGTATAGGAGAAGAGATGTATAGCATTAGCGAAGAGACAAAAGACAGGGTTTTCGGACAACTAAATCACCTTTGGTTTGATGTTGATAAAGTATACCTATTGCCTCTATCAATTCATGCTAATCTGTCTTTCTCTCTACAGGCAAGTGCACGCCCGCGCGAGCACGCACCCATACACTTATGTCAGCTTATGTATATTCACATCCAGTTGCCTACACGCCTTATATATAACTTACATTTATACTTACACTTACGTTTACACCTAACACTTACATTTAACACACAGTTATACTTACTCTTACCACCTACACTCAACACTTACTCTTAACACTTACACTAACACTTAGCACAGTTATACTTACACTTATCACCAACACTTAACACTTACATTACTCTTAACACTTACACTAAACACTTACACTAAACACTTACACTTAAGACTTACTCTCAACACTTACACGTAACAAATACACTTACACACTTACACTAAACACTTACACTAAACACTTACATTTAAGACTTACTCTCAACACTTACACGTAACAATTACACTTACACACTTACACTTAACACTTACACTTACACTCTTATACACTTATACACACACCCGCACAATTCCCTACCCACACGTCCGGTGCGATCACGTCCAATTTGGCTTTCTTTGTGCCAAAACTCTCTCCCTTTTCGGGGAAACGCTCGAGCGAGGGAAATTACCCGTGCTTTATCTCTCCGCCGATGACGTTAATCCGGTGAGGATATGGCCCATGCCCGAATACCCACAATGCCCCGTGGTAGATCCGCTGACGTCGGTGAAATGAATATCTCCTGGGTCGTGAGCTAAGAGGGAAAGTGAAATTGTTTTTGGATAAAAAAGGGGGGGTCGATGAAAGGGTTTGTTTAGTTTGTGTTTGTTTGTGTTGTTGCATGGGAAAGGGTCAAATTGATTTGGTTTTTTGTTTATTTGTTGGTTGTTGTTGACGTTGTTGGAAGTTGTTGCTGTTGATAATGCAAGAAAGGACATATTTTGTTTTCTTTATTTTCTCGCCGAACCAGGTACATAATAGATATTTGTTGTCGTTGTTATCATTATTATTATTGCAAAATAGAGCTACCATCTTTTTTCTTCTTCGTTAGATTCTTTCCATTTTTTTTCTTTGCTTTTCTTCCTTTCTCATTAGTATACGAATCTCATTAAGGCAGTAATGCAAGCAGGGGGGGGGGGGGACCAGCTGACTTTACAATGAACACGAGAGCTCTCCTCTTTTCCCCCGGGGGCCTGCTAGCGTGTAGATTAAGGGGGGGGGGGGGGGGAAGGAAGGAAGAGGGGGAAGGAGGAGAAGGAAGAGAAGGAAGAGGAAGAGGGGAAGGAGGAGGAGGAGGAAGAGGTTGAAGGAGGAGGGAGAGGGGGAGGAGGAGAAGGAAGAGGAAGAGGGGGAAGGAGGAAGAGGAGGATGAGGGGGTGGGAAGAGAAAGAGGAAGAGGGGAAGGGGAAACGGGTGAAGGAGGAGGAAGAGGAGGGGGAAGGGGGAGAGAGAGAGAGAGAGAGAGAGAGAGAGAGAGAGAGAGAGAGAGAGAGAGAGAGAGAGAGAGAGAGAGAGAGAGAGAGGGAGAGAGAGGAAAAGAGGAAGGGGAGAGACGGGTGAAGGAGGAGGAGGAGGAGGAGGAGGAGGAGGAGGAGAGGAGGAGGAGGAGGAGGAGGAGGAGGAGGAGGAGGAGGAGGAGGTAGAAGAAGAAGAGGGAATAAGGGAAGGGGAAAGTGGCGGAAGAGAGGAAGAGAAAAAGATAATCGGAGGAAGGAGGAGAAGAAAAAGAGAAGCAGGGGGCAGGGGGGGGGGTTAGAGGAAGCAGGTGGGGAGGGGGGGATGTGTGTATATTGGTTTACCCTCACAGCTGTCCCAGGGGTTTCTAATTAACATCTTCCACTTGCCCAGTTCACAGGAAGTTCTGGAGAAGAAAAAGGAGTAAGGGCGAAAAAAAAAAACAAGAAAGAAAAAAACGAAGTCTGTTTTTTGGGGTTGAGAGGTAATTTGGTTGTTTGGTTTACTGAACGGGTTGAGACTGAGTGAATAGGCTATTGTCTGGATGGTTGACTTGACTTGTTGGATGAATGGTTTACTGCTTGTGACTGAATTGTTGGATGGATGGTTGATTGGTTGTGACTGAATTGTTGGATGGATGGTTGATGGGTTGACTGGATGGTTGTCTGACTTGAAGGATAAATGGTTGACTAATTGACTGATCTGTTGGATGGTTGACTGACTCGTAGGATGGAAAATTGACTGGTTGACTGACTTCTTGGGCTATTTGGATGGATGGTTGAGTCATACCAAGTATCTGGATAGATGAATTACCTAGACATTTCTTAACGTGGCTAGACTGATAGATTACCCGACTGAATATATAAACTGACTTACCTTGCCTGAACTATCTTCACGGCAGACTTAGCAAGATGACTAACTTGACTGAACGACTGGTCGCGTATTTAACTGATTTGACTTAAAGCTAACTCGATGGGCTTGCTTGGCATTTGTCTTAATAATCCGTCGCTCGTGATGTCAGCAGCAGCAACATGAAAGGGGAGTGGTTCCTGTAGCTTGCAACAACTGGAGGTGATTGAACGCTAATCAGTCAAGACCTGTTGACGTTGCAATTCGCCCGCGTGTTCGTTTGTAGTCGCGTGTCAAGGCGCTGAAGGGTGGATCTTTAACATATGGTTGGTGGGTCTCTCTGTATCTCTCTGTATCTCTCTCTCTCTCTCTCTCTCTCTCTCTCTCTCTCTCTCTCTCTCTCTCTCTCTCTCTCACGCTCTCTCTCTCTCCTCACTCCTCTCTCTCCGTATGTTATCTTTCTCTAGTCTCCTTTTCTTTTGTCTTGCGGTCTCTCTCTACTTTTCTCTGTCTTTCTTTTTTTTCTCTCTCTCTGTCTCCATATGTCTCTCTCTTTCCTTCTCAGTTTCTGTACGTCTCCGTCTATATCTCTCCCTCCCTCCCGCCTCCCTCCCTCCCTCCCTCCCTCCCTCCCTCCCTCCCTCCCTCCCTCCTCCTCCGTTTTTACCTTTGTTTGTTTATTTGACTGAGCGAAAAGATGTACGTTGAGGGGGGGGGGGGGAGGTGAAAACACGTCTTTAAGGAAGCTTTAAATCCCGAAATAACTGGAGCTTCGGTGCTTGTGGCTTGGCATTGTCTTCCCCCTCGCGCTGGCATGGTGGAATAGAGCTCGTATGTCAGCGGTAAGCAAACCATAGAGGGGGAGGGGGAGGGGGGGGAGAAGAGACAGAGCAGAAATTAAGGTATGAGAGAGAGAGGGGGCGAGCGGAGGAGAAGGGAAGAGAGAGAGAGAAAGAAGGGTAGAAGGGGGAAGAGAGGTAGAAGGAAAAGAAGGGGAAAGAGAGGAAAAAAGGAGGAGGAAGAAAAAAAAAGTGTGGAGAAAGAGGATGAGAGAGAGAAATAGATGACAGATCGATTATAGTTAGTGTAAATAGAGAGAGAGAGAGAGAGGAAGAGGAGAGAGAGAGAAGAGAAAAGAAGAGG
>NC_061836.1:29297427-29299927 GCF_019202785.1 Penaeus chinensis
TTCCCTCCCCCCTCCTAACCCCTTCCTTACCGACCTCCCTACCCCCTCCCTTTACCAACTTCCCCTACCTATCTCTCTCTTTACACCTTCCCATCACCACCTTCCCCTACCTATCTCTCTCCCTACCCCCTCCTTACCCCCACCCCCTCCTTCCCCCCTCCCCCTCCTTACCCCACCCCTCCTTACCCCCCTCCCCCTCCTTACCCCCACCCCCTCCTTCCCCCCTCCCCCTCCTTACCCCACCCCCTCCTTCCCCCCTCCCCCTCCTTCCCCCCTCCCCCTCCTTACCCCCCACCCCCTCCCTACCCCCACCCCCTCCTTACCCCCACCCCCTCCTTACCCCCTCCCCCTCCTTACCCCCACCCCCTCCCTCTGTGGATAAGTTGTTATTCGTTACCGGGTTGCAATCTGGCGTGGGTGCACCGTAAGCCCTTATTTACTTACGGCTCACATAATGGAGACGGGGAACTGAAGCATATCGTATGGGGAAAAAAATCGATCCACCATAGGTGTTTTTTTTTTTGCTTCTAAATCCCTTTTATGCCCTCTGGTGGCGTGATCTACAGTCTCGATTGGTTTCCAGGATTGCTATTTTCCTGTTCATGGATGAGTGAAAAGGGAAGAGAGACCGAGAATTATTCTACAGAGGCCCGATGGACGATGAGACGGCGCCAGGGAGGAAATTCAAATGGCGCCTCTCCCTTCACCCAGCGGCCGGGCGGATTCCATCCTCAATGCGGGTATTTGCTTCGCAGAGGATGTGCGGCGGTGACTTGGCTTTCTTTAAGGATTAGGGATTTGTAAGGGATTACCTTGTGTTCGCTCTAGGCTTTTGGGATCGGAAAGAACGCCGTTTTGTTCCCTGAGAAAAGGAAATGATTCCCGCGTTTCTTTCTTTTCATCCGCATTTTTGTTCCCGTGTTATTTTATAATAAAAATAAGTTCCAGTTTTTTTCTCATCTATTGTAGTTAATGATTATTTTCAATATAGTTTATTTACGAACGACAGTCCACAGAGCGTGTATTTGGAACTTGTCTGAACAATTACTCACATTTCACCTCCAGCGGCATGTTAACCCGGTTAGGCGTGAGAGAATTCCAAACAGTTCCGTAAAGAGAGAGATAAAAAAATATATATTCATGAATGGTATCGCAGGCGTGAAACTTTATTAATAGGCGCTGACCTCAAATGCGACAGTCAAAACTGGTGATTTCCTGGTATTAGTATTGATAATATTTATGCTAATGATAATGTTGTTACCATTACTATTGATGATGTTCATATTGATAATGGTAATGATGATAACAAGATGGAGATGATGATGATGATGATAATACAAGAAGGTGATGGAGATAATGACAATGATGAAGAAGAAGAGGAATGATAATAACAACAAAAAACATATTTGGAGAGGAAAAAAGAGATATAGAAAGAAAAAGAAAGAAAGACAAATAGATAGAGGAGCAGAGAGAGACAGAGACAGGCAGACAGAGATAGACAGAGAGAAAGAATGAGAAAGAAAGAAAGAAAGAGAGAAAGAGAATGACAAATGGAAGGTGAAAAGGATTATGGCATACGTTCACATACACGCCAAAGCCGTTGTAAATTCTCGTCGCCTTTTTAATCCCCGCTGGTCGAGGCGGCCGGAGAGTGCGCCCGAGGTCCTCCTGTCGTGGAGTCCTTGCATGGGAGGAGGAGGAGAGGGAGGAGGAGGAGGAGGGGGGTAGGAGGAGGAGGAGGAGGAGGGGGTAGGAGGAGGAGGAGGAGGAGGGGGTAGGAGGAGGAGGAGGAGGAGGGGGTAGGAGGAGGAGGAGGAGGAGGGGGTAGGAGGAGGAGGAGGAGGAGGGGGGTAGGAGGAGGAGGAGGAGGAGGGGGTAGGAGGAGGAGGAGGAGGAGGGGGTAGGAGGAGGAGGAGGAGGAGGAGGAGGAGGAGGAGAAGAAGAAGAAGAAGAAGAAGAAGAAGAAGAAGGAGGAGGAGGAGGAGGAGGAGGAGGAGGAGGAGGAGGAGGAGGAGGAGGAGGAGGAGGAGAAGAAGAAGAAGAAGAAGAAGAAGAAGAAGAAGAAGAAGAAGAAGAAGAAGGAGAAGGAGAAGAAGAAGAAGAAGAAGAAGAAGAAGAAGAAGAAGAAGAAGAAGGAGAAGGAGAAGGAGGAGAAGGAGAAGGAGAAGGAGAAGGAGAAGGAGAAGGAGAAGGAGAAGGAGAAGAAGAAGAAGAAGAAGAAGAAGAAGAAGAAGAAGAAGAAGAAGAAGAAGAAGAAGAAGAAGGTAAGAGTAGGAGGATAGGGGGAAGGAGGAGGAGGAGGAGGAGGAGGAGGAGGAGGAGGAGGAGGAGGAGGAGGAGGAGGAGGAGGAGGAGGAGGAGGAGGAGGAGGAGGAGAGGAGGAGGAGGAGGAGAGGAGGAAGAAGAAAGAGGAGGAGAAGAGGGAAGAGGAGGAGAGGAACAAGAAAGAGGAGGAGGAGGGGAAGAAGAAGAGGAGGAGAAGAGGAAGAAAGAGGAGGAG
>NC_061836.1:29304927-29312427 GCF_019202785.1 Penaeus chinensis
TGGCCATTATCTCCTATTAAATGTATTCTTTTCCAATGTACAGACGTATCTGTTGACTCACATTTATGTTGTGCTTTGTAGACTCTTTTAACCAAATTGGTGTATATACCTTTTGCACAAAGCTCCCCGTGACTCTTAAAAAGTGAATAAAAGGGAGTGGATTCGAGGCAGGTCTCACGGTCGATCAGACACAACAAGCGTAGATTACAAAGTTCTGAGGTTGTATTGTGAAGTAAGCTTGGGCTGGGTCGCCTCTCTCCCTCGTATATGTCTCTCCCCACAATCTGTACGCACACACGCACACACACCCATATGAATACAGATATAGGTGTTTACATATAAAGATAGAGATAGGTTTACGATCACTATTGGGTGTATGTACTCTAGAATGATTCAGAAATATATGTAATAAACATCACTTGTTTTTGTTTCTTGTACTTGATGAATGTGTTCTTTTTTTATTGTATGTACGTGTATATATGCAAATCTGTTCTAACTTTCTTTCGTTTCCGCAGACCGGACGAGAAGAAGCACCGGACGGAGTTCGACATCTATCCGGACCTCGGGGTTCCTCTGCGAGTGAAGCTCCGCATGCAGATGAACGTGATGCTGGACCGCAGCCAGGCCCTTGAGCGCGCCCGCCACTTCGACGTGGTCCTCCCCATCTTCTGGTTCGAAGTGGGCGTGGACTCCCTGCCTGGCGAGGTGGTGGGACTTCTCAAGCTGGCGCAGAACCTGCCTCCCGTCGTCAAGACTACGAGCGTCACGCTGTGCACGGCCCTCACCCTCATCTTCCTGATGCTGCTTCTGGCGCAAACGGTGGCGGCGTGGTGCGGCTGGGGCTCTTCGGGCGCCAGCAAGCGCCCCCACACGCCCGAGCACCTCCCGGCCCACCACCACTATCGGACGTCGACGCCGCCGTGGGACTTCGAGGACATGCACAAGCCCAGAAACGGCTCCCCGAACGGCTACAAGGAGCCGCTGGCCGCCGGCCTTCCTCAGCCCGGCATAGACATCCCGATCATCGACGACCACACCTTGCTCCCTCCCTACCGCCGGCGGGACACTTCCGACTCGGCGAACGTCTCGGCGCCGCCCTACGAGGACGACAACGACCACGACCACGACCACGACCATGACCATGTTGACGGCGACCAGATCCCTCCGCCATACAGCCCGGGGCCGCAGCAGCGCACGCCGTCCACGGTGTCAGTCGAGATCCACACGACAGCCTCCGACGACGACCTCCCCGACCTCCCTGTGGATCCTCCGCTCATGCACACGGTGCCCTTGGACCAGTGTCCGCCCGAGTACGACGAGGCGACGGAGGACCTCCCCCCTCCTGAGGACCTCGACGAGCCCCAGAAAGTGACGCCGTCCACGCCTCCGCCGCAGCCGGGCGAGGCCGTCGTGGCGCCCTTGGCACGTATCGACGAGACGCGCATCGACAGCAGCTCGGGGCCGTCCAACCCGCCGACGCCTCCCCAGCGCCCCCCGAGGTCTCCCAAATCGCCGAGACGACAATCGCCGTCTCGTTCGACGCCCTCGCCGAGGCCGACGGCGCCGCTGGCGACCTCAAGTCCCCACGGGTCCAACGGTGTTAGTGCTAGTCGGAGCGATCTGCCGCCGCCCCTCGAGTCGGACTTATGAGGGGCGTGGACAGTAATTCACTTTTCTCTTATAATTTTCAGTTATCGCCATTGGCCGGGCACAAACTGCGCTAGAGTGTGCACGTTGCCTGGCCGATAGAAAGCTTACACAATTGAAGAAAAGCTTAGATAGCAATTAAGTGCTTTCCTGCCATAAGTATTCATGATTCGCTGTGATCTTACAACATGACAATCATTCGTCCTGCGTTTGCGCCGAGGACCCTGCTCTCCTTGGGATTCAGTCAAGTTGCTCACACAGTTGCCATACTGTTGTTCATAGGCATTATCAACTGCGGTTCCATGTCATTCCTGACCTACGGGTTTCCCTCTGTGTATTATTATTCTGGCCAAGTGCAACAAAGAGGACCATTCGTACTGTGGCTTCCGGCTGTAGGCTATTTCCGTGAAAGGGGAATGAGCTGTCAATGCAGGACGATGTCTGTGGCATCAGCTTGATTTTTTTTTTTTTGGACATTTTCTGTCGAGTATTTTTTTTTTTTTTTTTTTTCGTCCCAAAACGAAAGACATGTTTTCATTCACCTTTTCCCACTACCTTTGATCTCATTCTTTGTTCATCCATGTGTAATGAGGAATTTTTTTTCTCTCTCTCTCTCTCTCTCTCTCTCTCTCTCTCTCTGTTATTCCATCTCATCTGATCACATTTTAGTTTGAACATTCTTTTCCTATCATTTCTAAAGGTTGTGCTTCAGATTTTTATTAATCTTTTTTTAAGTTCAGTAAAAACTGTAAATAGAAAAAAACGACAGCGTGGCTTCAGATCAAAGATTTTTTAGGTGAAGTCATTAGGTGTAAAGGGCATTCACACAAATTTGACATATCATACTCGACCGGTATGATCTACATATATTAATAGCAAGAACTTCCAAGACTGAATGTATTTAAGTATGTTCACGGACATAGAATAGGAATCTAATAAAGGAAGAAGAATGACAAAAAAGTCACAATTATATATAAAACAAAATAAAAAAGTTAACAGTATTTGTGAATGAGATATGTATATTCTTGCTCACGTATTGAAACCTTTTATGGTTCCTGCAATATCCAGTCATGTGTCTTTCATATCTCTCTTATCCTGATTGCGTCATCCTATCCTGCAACAGCTATCATAGGATCGGCCAGTGTATCCTAACACACCTTCTATAGGAATGAATGCGGTTATTTGGTAGATTTATAAACGAATATCTACTGTGGAGAGATATTTTTTGCCGAGGTTTTATTATCGTTTATATATATGTAAGATTTTTTTTTTTGTGATGGTGTTATGTTGTGATAGGAAGAGTGTAAGGCGTCTTTTTAACACGTGGAAGTGAGATGTGAAATGTTTAGGAATTTGTGAAGAACGATTAACAAGAAGTGACTTATTTCGTGTCCTCCTGATTTTAAAAGAAAAATTGTGATGTACATTTCTCAACTTACCCTTCCTTTCATGAATGAACGTTGAAAACTAATGACGTGTACAATTGGCATCACTGTATCCCTCCATGAAATTCCATAGGCCTATACAGTATTATGTTCCTGATTATCCATCTTGAAACGCCTAGTATCCTCAGCTGTTTTAATAGTCTACATTTTTCTCTAGTACATATTGTAGTTGAACGCTTTCGCCATGTTTTTTCCTTATTTGTTTTCATGTAGGATGTGATCTTCAATTCATAATATTTCTCCGTCTGTAGGAATTGCTTACAAAACAAAAATAGCCTATGTGATTTCATTACCTTTTTTTTTCATTATCAACGACCAATGATTTTTATATTTATATCATAGTCTGCTTTAACAGTATCTTTGTATGTTCATATTCTCCAGTATTTTAGTGCTGTACAATGCACACCATACAACCAAGGGACACATATCACCAGGTTATACCATATAGCATACATTTTGCTTCATATATGTATCTATGTATCATGTTTATATTATTTAATCTACGTTGGTGAGTCATTTGTGCCTTATCTCTTGTAAGGATTACTGTTATATATATTTTTGATAACTGGAATATAACTGTCTTATTGTTTGTGTATAAAAGTGAACTTTGTTTGGAGTTGTTTTATTTTGGAGCCTTAATGTTTTATAGATGTGTTTTAATTGGAAAATTTTACTGAAAAGAATATTGAGAAAAAACAATATATATTGACATGCATATCTGGTCACATTATTGGGAAATCCGAAAAAATAAACAATGGCAATAAACATGGTTATGAGTGATAGCCATATCCATGGAATTAGATATATTAGAAGAATGAATTCTGAACAGATACTTTCTAACTGCATCACTCTGAAATTAGGATTTTTATCATAATTAAGACCCATATGCAAATCACTTGCTCAGGCCAATTTATAGAAGTATATTTTGCATTATTTTGCTGAACAAGAACCCGCATGCAAATCGCTGTTGCTCAGACCAATTTGTAGAATTTTATTATGCATTCTATTACAGAACAAGAATATATTTTCTTCACTATTTGCCAAAGCTTTCAATTATTACAACGAGCTTTTTCAAAAGGTAATACCTCTGTTCACCGGAAGTTAAAGGATCGTCAGCCATTTTGTGCGTTAGGTATTTCCAGAGATTCGAAATGGATTCCACAAACCGTGATTATCCTTTATATACAATCCCCTCTTTTTACTCCAGTGATTAGACGCGGGTATTCTTTTAATTGCCGGCAGCTGACAAGGGTAGGAAGGGCGGCGCCACCGGAAGCTGGGTATGACCGGAAGGGGCGACCTTCCGACCTTCACAAAGGATTCGCGAAGTGCCCGGGGAGGCGCCCAGAGCACTGGCGGGGAGGCGAAAGAAACGCCTGGGAACGGACATTTTTCATCTCGCAAGAAGGATAGTGTTTTTTTCTGAAGGGGGTAGCATCTGAAAGGATTATTACGATGTGATGTAGTGTTTCCGCTGCTTGGTGTGCGGGGCATGCATATGTAAGGGAGCATTCACCCGCACGCAGAGGAGATGTCCGTCATGGAATTGCTATTTTATTTCTTCATAAGGAAATTACTTGGAAATATGAACAGAGAAACAGAATAACAAAGAATGATAATATATTTTTTGAAGGTTGGATCGGGTTATCTATGAGTGCATGCCCCATTATATAAAATGTTGACTAAAAAATACCTCCGCCACTTTGTCACGCATTTATTACTAAAATACCATGGAACCAATACTTTAATTACAATTGTATACATCCATATATCGGATTTCACAATACACGTATATTACACACGTAATAAATAAGTGCTCTAACAGCCAGCAAGTAAAAGCAATTGTGTCACTGTAATGATTCAAAATAAAGTGCCACAGTCATGAGGGTGACGATGACTCACCAACATACACATGAGCTCTCGCATTCCAGAAAGTTCCAGGAGCGGTGTGGTACAGTGCATTGATCACTTTGCACAGTGCCACGGCGATTGCGATTGTCAGCCTGTTGCAGCGAGCAAGATGATGCAAGCGGTATTTTGGCGCGAGGGAAGGCCTGCAGTAAAAGAAACCAGTTATAAATAGAAAAAAAAATATATAGAAAATGTGTATTTCAAGTGCTAAGAAAATAAATAAATAGAAGCCGGTTTTAATGTGTGTTTGTGTTTGTGTTTGTGTGTGTTTGTTTGTGCGTGCGTGTGTGTGTCGCCATGGGTATGTTTGGGTCCAGGAGAGAGGAAATCTAATACGAGATTAGTTGCTTCGTTCTAATAATGAATAAGTACCCCCACACACACACACACACACACACACACACACACACACAAAAACACACACACACACACACACACACACACACACACACACACACACACACACACACACACACACACACACACACACACACACACACACACACACACACACACACACACACACACACACACACACACACACACACACACACACACACACACACACACACACACACACACACACACACACACACACACACACACACACACACACACACACACACACACACACACACACACACACACACACACACACACACACACACACACACACACACACACACACACACTCACACACACACACACACACACACACACACACACACACACACACACACACACACACACACACACACACACACACACACACACACACACACACACACACACACACACACACACACACACACACACACACACACACACACACACACACACACACACACACACACACACACACACACACACACACACACACACACACACACACACACACACACACACACACACACACACACACACACACACACACACACACACACACACACACACACACACACACACACACACACACACACACACACACACACACACACACACACACACACACACACACACACACACACACACACACACACACACACACACACACACACACACACACACACACACACACACACACACACACACACACACACACACACACACACACACACACACACACACACACACACACACACACACACACACACACACACACACACACACACACACACACACACACACACTCACACACACACACACACACACACACACACACACACACACACACACACACACACACACACACACACTCACACACACACACACACACACACACACACACACACACACACACACACACACACACACACACCACACACACACACACACACACACACACACACACACACACACACACACACACACACACACACACACACACACACACACACACACACACACACACACACACACACACACACACACACACACACACACACACACACACACACACACACACACACACACACACACACACACACACACACACACACACACACACACACACACACACACACACACACACACACACACACACACACACACACACACACACACACACACACACACACACACACACACACACACACACACACACACACACACACACACACACACCACACACACACCACACACACACACACACACACACACACACCACACACACACACACACACCCCACACACACACACACACACCACACACACACACACACACACACACACACACACACACACACACACACACACACACACACACACACCACACACACACACACACACACACACACCACACACACCACACACCACACACACACACACACACACACAACACCCCAAAAACCACACACAAACAACCCAACACCCCCCACACCCCAAAACAAACCAACACCAACAAAAAACAAAACAAACACACAAAAAAACACACAACAAAAACACAAACAACCACAAAACAACAACCACAACACACCCACAACCACAACACCCACCACAACAACAACAAACCCAACACCCAAACAAAAACCACAAACCCCCACACACACAAACACACAACACCCCACCACCACCACCACCACACCCCCAACACCACAAACCCCCCACAAAAATTTCCCCCCTTTTAAAAACATTTTAAAAAAATTCCCCAAAAAAACAAAAAAAAAACCCCGAAAAAAAAAAACCCCCAACCAAATTCCCATTTTTTTTAAAAAAAAAAAAAAAAATTTTAAAAAATATAATTTAAAAAAATTTTTTTTTCTCTTCTTTTCCCTCACCCCCCCCCCCAAAAAAAACCCCCCCCCCCCCCCAAAACCAAACACACCAAACCCCCAAAAACCAAAAAAACCCCAAAGGGAAAACAAACAAAAAACCAAAAAAACAACAAACAACACAAACCCAAAAAAAAATAAAAAAAAAAAAAAACCCCCCCCAAAAAAAAAAAAAAAACCAAAAAACCCCCCCCCCCCCCCAAACCCAAAAAAACCCAAAAAAAAAAA
>NC_061836.1:29314927-29322427 GCF_019202785.1 Penaeus chinensis
ACATCAATGAAGATAAACAAATGAAACAAAATAAAAACTGCAATGAAAATAATAACAATGATAAAGAAAATGATAAGAGTGATAATTCAAATAATACCAATAATGATTAAGATAATTCCAATAATAACAACAGTATCAATAAAGCTCTACAAGGTAACAACGACTATAACAAATCCAGCAAAATGTTCATCTGGCGAGGGAGAAGAACAATAATTGGCGTTGAAGTTTTTAGAAGTTCAAGAATTTTATCTGGCAATTGAATGACTTATCTAGTTTCTAGCCCTGTATCACCTCTTTGGTTGGTGTATACGCAGTGCAAATCGGTAAAAATAAAATATATAAATAAAATCTGTTGATGGTTATGATGATGATTGTAAATATCAAAACGTTAGTGATCAAAAGTATACTAGAAGTAACGGAAATAGATACAATCTTTTCTCAATTGGTTAACCCACACACCGGGAACATGTAATGTCTTTAGTAGTTTGTTCCTTGATATATGGGAGAAAAAAAAACAACAAAAAAAAAACAAACAATGCTCAAGTGGTTGACTCATAGATGGCTCCACGCGTTCAGTCACCAAGGAGGAAGTTAGTATGACACTAACCTGATTTCCTCTTTCCTTGAGCATTCGGGACCTTTTTTTTGTTATAGTTTTTATTTCCTAATGCCATTAATGCCATTATTATAATGTCATTAACAATACTAATGGAAATTTATTTTTAAAAATCCGAAAATCAAGAATAACGATGATCAGTGAGATCGGTACTACACGTGATTGACCACTTGGTGACTAAGAAACTTGTGGTGCCATCTATGTGTTAATATATTTAATAAACTAAACTCGCGCTGGGCATGGCATGGACTCTGCGTACTGTATGTACTGTACATATCATCCCCAGCAGAAGTGGGTTAACAAAGGGACACACACATATACCTACATATGCATATATATATATATATATATATATATATATATACACACAAACACACACACATACATATATATTTAAATATATTATAGACACACATACACACACACACACACACATATATATGTATATATATTTATATATATGTATATCTATATTTATATATATGTATATATATTTATATATATGTATATATATTTATATATGTATATATATCTGTGTCTATAATATATCTATATAAATATATACATATATATGTATTTACATATACACATATATCAATAATAAATAAATATATGTGTGTGTGTATGTGTGTGTGTGTGTGTGTGTGTGTTTGTGTGTGTGTTTGTGTGTGTGTTTGTGTGTGTGTTTGTGTGTGTGTGTGTGTGTGTGTGTGTGTGTGTGTATATATATGTACATATGTATATATTATACATAACACATACATACATACATACACATGTATATATATATACGCGCGTGTGTCTAATTCAACCCCCGCCCCCACGAAGACAACAAAGGCCCCGACCAACGAGGCTGAAACAAGGAGAAAAATGCCCCCGAGAGAGACCGTTTATTTCCCATTTTCTGTCTCTCCATTGTAAACAAACAAGAATCTTCAGCCACAGGAATCTCCGCTCATTTACCGGGTTGACAGCAGCTTATTGGTAAATCACCGGCCATATCTTTGACGTTTAGGGAATGCAGAGGGTTTAATGTCATAAGGTTGTGAAATACACGAGGCTGGTATATCAGAGGGAGGGAGAAAAGGGTGTTTTTTGAGAGAGGAATTCCTGGTTGGGGTTCTCTGTTGCATCACCATTACGTGTTTCAAGTCAGGTATTTCAGTCTTTAATTTAGTTTATGTGGTTGGGAGTAACGCCTGGATTATAGTACGTTAGTGTCTCATATCGTTGTATTCTTAACCGAAGGCTTGTGGATTGATATTAGGAGAGAAATTTGCTGAGAATGATTGCACAATATGTAGCAATGTACATGGTATTGAACATTCTGGTGCAATGAGAAGAGACATGGTAAGGCACTTTTAACAGGAGATAGTTTTATTATGTATTTAGGACAAACCACATGTGTTTACTGTCTAGAGGTAAATTTGTATTTTGTGTGTCTTTTTGTTGATTAGTAGTATTAGTGTTGTTAGTGGGGATTAACTGTATTTAACACCCAAATACCAAGGTTTTTGTAACATATTATCACCTGTTTGCTATGGTATATGTGATGAGTGACAACATATCATAGCTGGACATTTTGATATATTTTGGAGGGTCCAGACTGGAAATTTTATTTGTGTGGGCAAGTTATTTTCGAAAGGTGTAACGTGCACAGATAAATTTTCAGTTTTTCCAAAAATGTGCTGTTCCTTGTTGCACAACTATTGATTTGCATTATGTAACATTTATGATGGATGATTGATTATTGATGCGTTGTTTCTGCGTTATCAGAATGGAATGTCATGTTCAGTTTAATCATTAAATCTTTTAGATTGTTCAGTTCAGAAAGTGATCCATGCTTAGGCCAATCCACGCTGCGCAGTAAACAGGCACTTTGACAATCTTGCATGGTCAACAAATGAGAAAGGGAGAACTGTGCAGTGAAAACGGTAAAGCACACAACATATTGGATGATATGCCACAAAGTTACCAGTGAAGTGCAGGCTATTGTTGACTCAAAGACAGAAAGTGTGCCAAATAAAAGATAAAGATGCGTAAGGAGTTCTTGTGCAGCTGGCAACTTGGAGATTGGAGGAGAGGGGATAGAAGACAAGTGTATGGGGTAGAGGACAGGGTGGATAAAGCCCTTAATTGCTTGTTCACATATCCACAAATGAGCCTGGAGAGGTTAACAGTGTTTATGACAGATTCTAATTTTCAGATTTATATTTTGTGGAAATATTAATGTTTATGGTTTCAAAGTATAGATGGACTGAAGATGCTAGAGAGGTAGGCTTGATATCCTGTTATTTTTATCTAAATACTGAAACCTTTTACAAGAAACAACAATAAATATGATAAAGAATATTTCAAAATCTCATGAATATTGTGTAATCACTTGCATTGAAGAGAAGCATTTTAAAGCAATCTATATATTCTTGTATTTTTAAAAATCTACTTGATATGATATTCTTAGATGTTGCAAGTGTTCCAAAGTTGCAGAAATTTAAAAAAATACTTTCTAGTTATATATTTTGTTGTCTACACCTGAAAAATTGGCTAACTTAAGCTCTTAAACTATTATGATAATTCAGTTAATTTGATATTTAATGTTAAATAATTTGATCTGTATTACACTACCATTACTATAATCATAGTGCTAAGCTTTGAGGAAAGTTAGCTTTCATATCAATATGTGCAACCTTCTCTTTAGATTTTTGCTTCATCTTCTGCAAGACTATTTGATAAAAGTTCTCTGTAAAGTAACCTTGAATAAATACAGAGTAATGTAAAGTTGATTGAAAGGGATTTGCTTGATAGATAGAGAAATAGATAAATATATATATGAATTTCTTTTTATGTATATATGTATATATTCACTGGTATCTAGTTACTAGTAGAAATCTATGACATCAGATTTTGCTGTAGAAACCTCTCAGGGCAGATGGTATTGCCTGTACTAATGATCTAGTAACCTTTATATGGTCTTTAGAGGAAGAAGGTCACAACCTTTAAAAGCCCACACCTGTTTACTTTCATTTGACATTGTAGAGTCATATCCAAGAGTCATGTGCAATTCTTGAACCCTAATTAAAGTTCCATATAATTTTTCTATATGATTGCTAGAAGAATATATATGCAATTTTTATATTCCTGTGACAGAGTGGGTTTTGCAGCCGTGACTAATTTCGTTTTGCAGTTATGTTACAAATTCATCATGCTGGTCTCAGATTATTTAGTAAATCATTATTCTATCATTTTGACATTAGTGACAAATGTGTTATGATCATGAAACATCAAGAAAAGTAGGAAAGAAACTCAAGCTTCACACTTGTTGCCAACAGCTGATTGGGTATAGTTGCCCAGAGGCTCAACCAGTCATCTTCGAGTTAGTATTCTGCAGAGCCATGGCTCCCAAACTTTTCCAGGAGGATTCCTAAGTGCCATCCCCCCCCCCCCATCATATGAAAACACATACCTTTTTTAATTTTGATATGCTTCAAATTGAAAACAACAAGATTAAACAGAAAGATGTATTTCACAAATAAAACTTAATTTAGTAAACCAATTCATTTAAGACTTTTGTAAATAACAAAAAGTTATTTATCAACAGCTCCTAATGCCATCCTACTGCCTCCTTTTGCCTCTGTGCATACCCAGAGCTCTCCACCGCCCACTTTGAGAACCAATATGCTCTTGAGAGAAAGAGAGAGATGAATTTATCAGCTCCGACACTGAGGGTTCTAGATTTACTCAGTCCAGTAGAAAACAAGTGAACATTTTTAGGAAATTGGCCAGCATAGGGTTAAAATTTGCTGTTTCAGGGATTGAGAAAGGCTAGTTCAGGGTTACAGGGGTTTGGAAGTAACTCTAGGAATAGAAAAGGTTGTTGTGGATTGTCAGAGAATTGCTATAACCCAGTATGGGTAATTAGATTAGATATAAAGAAATTAATTTATACCTTTTCCTTTTCTTCATATATTAAAATCTGTCAAGACCTTAACAAAGAGTTCATATACACCAAGTACATACAGTAATTTTGATGTATTATTCATACCATCACAGCAAATAAGATTCATAGAACTTTCTTCTCTTTCAGGTAAAATGCCGGAGGGTCCTAGTATGACCATCGGTAATGGGAGTGATTCGCCACCGTCATTGAGACGTTGTGATAATCCCTGGAAGCGCAATGCCCAACATGGGCAATCTGAAGTAAGTGGTGTTCTCATTCATCCATAAAACTGAGTACATTCATATATACAAAGACTTCATTTTAATATTTGTTTTTGTTACCCAAGATTTATTTTTATTTCCCAAGACAGAATAATTTAACCCCTATTTTCTTATATAGATCATAATTACTTAGTTAATTAATATAGCATGTAACAGTACTTTGATCACATTAAGGTAATACTTTCTTACTTATTTATTCTTTATACTTGGTTCTCGTTCAAGAAGGAATCAAATGCACCTGGAATGGTATAAGTGCATATGGCAGAATGGATAATGAAATACACTTATGTTCCACCACTTAAATAATATGAATACTCTATAGTTCACTATTTGCATTGACATATATCTGTGAGGTTATTACTGAGCGAGTGAGAGCAAAAGCAAGTTGCTTCTCTCTTAGTTTTATTTACGAGTTTTATGCTGAACAGGGTAGTTTTACTAGCCTCTCGCAGTCTCTTAAATTTCTTGCTTGTTCATGCCCTATTTTCAAGATAATATCTCTATATGTCAATGACAATATACATGAGTAGCAGTAATAACAAAATATATGAGTATGACAATTATAAGAAATGTATACTCCAGTATTATAAAAGAATTAACTTAAATACCTACTACTGTGGCCAGGTCATGAAGGGTTTGCCAGGCCTGTCTATTTGTTTGTCATATAAGAATGTGGAAAATTTGTTTGTCGTGTGGGACTATGGAACATTTGTTTGTCGTGTGGGACTGTGGATCATTTGTTTGTCGTGTGGGACTGTGGAACATTTGTTTGTCATGTAGGACTGCGGAACATTTGTTTGTCATGTGGGACTGCGGAACATTTGTTTGTCCTATGGGACTGTGGAACATTTGTTTGTTGTGTGGGACTATGGAACATTTGTTTGTCTTGTGGGACTGTGGAACATTTGTTTGTCATATGGGACTGTGGAACATTTGTTTGTCATATGGGACTGTGGAACATTTGTTTGTTGTGTGGGACTATGGAACATTTGTTTGTCTTGTGGGACTGTGGAACATTTGTTTGTCATATGGGACTGTGAAACATTTGTTTGTTATATGGGACAGTGGAACATTTATTTGTCATATGGGACCGCAGAACATTTGTTTGTCATGTGGGACTGTGGAACATTTGTTTGTCATGTGGGACAGTGGAACATTTGTTTGTCATATGGGACTGTGAAACATTTGTTTGTTATGTGGGGCAGTGGAACATTTATTTGTCATATGGGACTGTGGAACATTTGTTTGTCATGTGGGACTGCGGAACATTTGTTTGTCATATGGGACTGTGAACATTTGTTTGTTATATGGGACAGTGGAACATTTGTTTGTCATGTGGGACTGCGGAACATTTGTTTGTCATATGGGACTGTGGAACATTTGTTTGTCATATGGGACTGTGGAACATTTGTTTGTCTTGTGGGACTGTGGAACATTTATTTGTCATATGGGACCGCTGAACATTTGTTTGTCATGTGGGACTGTGGAACATTTGTTTGTCATGTGGGACAGTGGAACATTTGTTTGTCATGTGGGACTGTGGAACATTTGTTTGTCATGTGGGACAGTGGAACATTTGTTTGTCATATGGGACTGTGAAACATTTGTTTGTTATGTGGGGCAGTGGAACATTTATTTGTCATATGGGACTGTGGAACATTTGTATGTCACGTGGGACTATGGAACATTTGTTTGTCATATGGGACTGTGGAACATTTGTTTGTCATGTGGGACTGTGGAACATTTGTTTGTCATGTGGGACTGCGGAACATTTGTTTGTCATGTGGGACTGCGGAACATTTGTTTGTCATATGGGACTGTGGAACATTTGTTTGTCCTATGGGACTGTGGAACATTTGTTTGTTGTGTGGGACTGTGGAACATTTGTTTGTCATATGGGACTGTGGAACATTTTTTTGTTGTGTGGGACTATGGAACATTTGTTTGTGATGTGGAACTGTGGAACATTTGTTTGTCATGTGGAACTGTGGAACATGTGTTTGTCATATGGGACTGTGGAACATTTGTTTGTCGTGTGGGACTGTAGAATTTTGTTTGTTGTGTGGGACTGTGGAACATTTGTTTGTCTTGTGGGACTATGGAACATTTGTTTGTCGTGTGGGACTGTGGAACATTTGTTTGTCGTAAGGGACTGTGGAACATTTGTTTGTTGTGTGGGACTGTGGAACATTTGTTTGTCGTGTGGGACTGTGGAACATTTGTTTGTCGTGTGGGACTGTGGAACATTTGTTTGTCATGTCAGACTTTGGAATATTTGTTTTTGAGTCCCTGTGACAGTAATTTTCCTGTTAATTTTCCTCGTTTTAAAGATTTATATCTAATATTAATCACCATTGACAGTAGTCTTAAGAGTGCCTAGAGATGTATTTTATTTCTTTATTTTTATTATTTTTTTTTTTCTCAGGTTTATCGCCGGATGCTCGGAATTTTGAATCGCGTTACGGAACAGTCTCTAACAATATTATTGGAACAGGCACAGGAACTCCCCTTGTCTGACCCCGACCACCTCCCCCACGTCTTAGCTCTCCTCCTGGATAAGGTTTGTCGTCGATAGCATAAAGTTTTGTAATATGGATACAGATATGGAGGCTCTCCCTTTCTCTCTGTACTCGATATGTTTTCTGATGTTCTTCGTCAGAATTCTC
>NC_061836.1:29328458-29333458 GCF_019202785.1 Penaeus chinensis
AATGATAATGTCTTTTAAGATGCTGAAAAAGTAGTTTTACAATAGCATTTCACTCAAACTAAATCATGTTTCATTGGCCACATTCAGTGAAAGCTCCTATGCAGAACAATCACTCAGCAGTGCTCTTCAATGAATGATTGAAAATAATTAATGGCTTCAACTCAAGCCTTCTTCATGCATAGCAATCTTATCAATCTTTAAAAAAAGGGCAATGAAGATATGAACTTTAATTTCAACAAATGTCAATCACAATCTTTATTGTCATTCATCTTAGGAACACTGGCTTGCAATACTTCATAATCCCAAAATATAATCTTCTCATACAGACAAGAAAAGCATAGCAACAGTCGAAACTAAAAATGTATCTGGACTTACTACACATTTTAACTGAAACTAAAACTCAAGATGCTGTGAATTAAGTACTAAGCTAGCTTAGTATTTTCATACTGCATACAATTCACCAGTTCTATCATTGACCAAAACATTGTACATACCCAAAGATACACTTATTGTTTCACTGTAACTACCAACAGAAGATTGCATATACTTGAATATACAGGTATGAACAGTGGAAAAAAAATCAGTAGGAATAAACAATACCATTAAATTATCATAGAGCTGCTGGAAGTAGCTTTTACAAATGCATTCCAACTATCTTTAAAATCTAAATAATTACTTTGTATTTTTGTCAATTTTATTTTACAAACATGATTCAATGTACATGAAGTGTTTCACTTCCTTATAAACATATACTAAAGGAATTTAAATTTTTCATGTTGCAATACAACCAAAATAATGTAATAGAATTTACAATCTTTATAAGTTAACATTACAAAAAAAAAAAAAAAGTAACAACTGGGAAACAGCCCTGTAAAATGCAGTTATCCACATAAATTTTGCAACCAATTTTATGATCTCTTTATTCAATTAGTGCTATATCAATCTTACATTATTATCTACTCAGAATGAAATGTAATTCTAGTGTGTGCAGCAAAAGTGTTTGTGAAGATTACCTTATCTCAGTACAACAGTTATCATCCAATTCTTAATGAAAACAATTCATGAGGTCTATCCCAAGTACAATATTTATTTTGCTTGAACACAAATAAAAACTACAACACAGGTGGTCTGATCACTTCTTGCATCAATCAAATATTATGCCATCAAAAGTATTACTGTCATCATCAATCATAGCTGTCATCCTGATCATCATAATTATCATTAATATTATTACCTATTATCATTATGATTATTCTAATTATTATCATTATTATTACGATTATCATTACCGTTCTTATCATCATTATCACTACATCTGGAAGTTCATTGCAACAAATGCAAAAAAGGCATGAAAGAAAATCAACAAAGTCACAGAGCTGCATCTGACACTTTCCAGTACCTTTGCTCCACCAAAATTACTATCCTTGTAATTCTGATGAAGACACGAAGACACGGAAGAGAGTCGATTACATCTCTTGCTTTTGCAGTTCAAATTGAAAGTCAAATTACATGGTCCTTACAGTGTATTGAGTAATATCATCATCTGGAAACTTTAAAGCTACTGTCAACCAACAACAATAATAATAATAATAATAATAATAATAATAATAATAATAATGGTAATAAAAGTAATAGTAATAATAATAATAATAATAATAATAATAATCATTATAATCATAATAATAATAATAATCATAATAATAATAATAGTAATAATAATAATAATAATAATAATAATAATAATAATAATGAACAATCAGATGTTAAAGAGCAAACTTGACTTTTCGTAAAGGTAAGGGATCTGGATTCTCCGAAGATGAAGGCTATAAATTACCTCAACAAATCTCACTTTACTTCAATAACAATGAAAATTAACGGAATTTATCACATGAGATATGGACTGCTATAATCATGATAATGTTTGTTATTATCTTTTAGAAATTGATGACTATGATGATAACAATAATACTCAAAGCAATAATACTATTACTAATTAAAAACAAAACAAAAAAAGTAAAAGGAAGGAAGGAAGGCAGGGAGAGAGGGAGAGGAAGAGGGAGAGAGAAAAGAAAGAAAAAAGAAAAAGAAAAAGAAAAAGAAAAAAAAAGAACGAAAGAAAGACAGAAAAGAAAAAAAAGAAAAGAAAAAAAAAGAAAAGGAAAGAAAGAAAGAAAGAAAGAAAGAAAGAAAGAAAGAAAGAAAGAAAGAAAGAAAGAAAGAAAGAAAGAAAGAAAAAAAAAAAAAAAAAAGTAAATCTTGGTCCACCATTGTTAAAGTTGCAACCAATTGAGAGTTTTGTTTATATATTATATATATATTTTATAATTTACATGTATAATATATATATATATATATATATATATATATATATATATATATATATATATATATATATATATATATATATATATATGTGTGTCTGTGTATGTGTGCTTACATATTCATATATGTAAGTATATGTATATGTATGTGTGCATATGTATACTTATGTGTATATGTGGATCTGTGTATATATATAGTGTATGTATATGTACATATGTATATAAATAAACATACATATATATATATACACACACACACACACACACACATACACATACACATACACATGCACACACTCTCAACACTAGGCGCGCGCGCACACACACACACACACACACACACACACACACACACACACACACACACACACACACACACACACACACACACACACACACACACACACAAAAACCATACACACATACATACATATATGCATACTTGTCATGAGGAAGGCAAGCTACGGATTTGGAGTTAACAGAAAGTGATCGTCATGGTAACGGGAAGGCACAGCATTTTACGTATGTCCTTAGATAATGCAGGTGAAGAGGGGAAGGCGGCAAAAAAAATAAAATCAAAAATAATAAAAGACTAAGAACAATAAAGAGGAGAAAATGAAACACAGAAGATTAATTGTGCAGAATAATTAAACCACCTGGTAATATATATGTATAAGTATATATATATATATATATATAATCTCTTCTCTTACTCTTTTATTTGATGGGATGTCCTGTGGAAGTGTTAAAATGTATCTTGACTAAATGTTGTTCCACATGCTGATGCTAAAACAATATATCATTAGAACATTATTGTATTGCTTTCCCTTCAATTTAATATCACCTTGGCCAGAAAAGGTAGATAAAAAAAGGACTTTAAAAATAAAAACACTTCTCCGGCAACAAGCCTCTAACATAACCATTCTGTTATTTGTCCGGAGATGACATGCTCATGATAATTCATAGTTGCCTAAGTCTTATTTCTAAATTAGAAAAAAAAACAAAACATACTTGATAAAATAAATATCAATCATTACAATAGTAAATAAATAAAAGATGTAAACAAAAATGGCCCTAAACAGTAACTACCTCAATACAGATCTAACCTCTCACAAGTCTGATTTACATACACAAACTACAGCCATGATCATTTTTGTTAGTTATTCTTCACATCACTTTCATTTGTATTACAAATAGTCTATTATACAATAAGTATCAAATGTTCAAATGAAGGAAATAGCATCCATTCTTCATTGTATGATATAATCATTCTCACATCTGTTCACAGTGGAAAAGTGGATATGGTTTTTCAAATAGAAAAATCTGTCTATTTCAAAATAAAACATCTGCTACACAACAGCACTGGACATTAAAAGTCAAAAAAGGCATAAAGGATAAACTCTTATAAAAAGTAACTTATTAAGTCTGGAAAAGACAGTCTACGTACAGCCTCATTCTTTATAATCTTAACCAGCGAAACCGCACCTTAACATCACACCGTAGTATATATTAGACAATAGCAAACTACCTTCCGCACACCACTTACTACTGATGAGAATTATAAACCAATGAAGCGCTTTGACAGGGGGCTCTACTTCCCAATGGTCAACAAGTCTATGACGGAAGATACACATGAAAGGAAATGACCCAGGAGGATTGACGGCAGGGCACATCAGTTGGTGTGTGTATAAAAAAGAAAAAAAAAAAAAAAAAAAGAGCAAGATTACTTTTCTAACTGCAAATGAACACCATCATCATTAACCCGAAAACAGGATTCTTCCCATTCAAAAAATAATTTCTTTCGGATTAATGCAGTACAGAGGGCAAAGAATATCCCCTGTGTAGTAAAAACAAGGCTCCAGTTACTTGACTATGAATAATATCAAATGATTTTCGTCACACTTCTCAGAGAACAGTGACAGGTACGAAACTATTAGTTATTAGATATCAGAATTAGAAAAACAAAACAAAACGGGAGATGTAGAAAATAGGAAACAGAAAAGATATACATTAAGAATATATGAACACTGGCAAAAATAAACCTAAACACTGGCAGGATAATATTAAAGTGAATAATATTACCTCTGGAGAACCTTCTGGTAAGACTGAACGATGAACACACATTATAACCAGATTTTTTACATCTTGGAGCACGTAGGCTTCCTAAATAGAACACATCTTCCACGCTTTGTTCATAGACTGTAAAGCATTTACAAAACAATACACATTACCATTTTCTTTATGGCAAATCTCCATGAAAGTAATTTTGTGACCCCAACCAAGTCAGCCTTCCATGTAGAGAGAAAAACTTACATTTCTTTGACATGCAGTAATTTTCCTCATTTATATGATGGGAGGCAAAATACATTTGCTTTGTACTGGGCACATGAGCTGGGCAGCTGGCTCTGGAATGAAGATCAGCTTTTATAGGAAATAAAACATTATACCATACATCTCTACAACAAATCTTCCCCAATAATGAAATCTATATCAAATGTCAATATCATTTGTTGAAACACCAGCCAAAAATGATTTTAAGAAATTAATTGGTTTCCCAATCAGCTTGTGAAATGATACAGTTATAAAAAAATAAAAAAAATTAAATGTTATCCTTAACCCAATGGCGACGGGTCACGGCTATCGCCGTCATAACAATACGCCCGAAATGAGGCGTGCGGC
>NC_061836.1:29368458-29380958 GCF_019202785.1 Penaeus chinensis
TTCGACAATGCCTACCAATTGGTCAGGGCATTGGAGTTGCAACGGAAAATCCGGTTGTCGATCCGGGTCGCCCGAGATCAGGGCATGATCATAATGCCCAAAGATCAAGCTAACTTGAATTTCCTCCGGGAAACGAAGGAGCTAGCCGATGGGAGGAAAGTGAGTCTTTCCCCACTAAGTCCCGAGGAAAAGAGAACCAAGATGGTGCTACTTGGCTTCTCAGTCTCGTACGATGTGGAGCTGATCGCTTCACACCCACAGGTCGTGCAGGCTTCCCAAATGTCGAAGGGGAAGACTCCAACCAGGCAAGTCCTGGTGACCATGAAAGGTGCTCCAACCACTACCCTTGATCTGGATAACTGGGGCACCTACAACCTTCGAACGTATGTGCCAGAACCACTTCGGTGTTTCAAGTGCCAGAAATACGGTCACCACCAGGTTAACTGTACAGCCAAGCCTAAATGTGGTGTCTGTAGCAAGGCACACAACACAGAGGTATGCCTCAAGGCATACAAAGAGGAAAAGAGGGACACAACAGCCAAATGCCCCAACTGTGCCAAGAAGCATCATGCCTGGAGCCTGACTTGCTCTGTCAGGAAAGAGGCGGCCCTCAGGCGACAAGAGGTTGCTCAAAAGCGACCAGACTTTGTTCCTGCCCCACGGGGCACCCATGTCTGGGGAAGCAGCAAAAGCGAAAAGGCCTCCCGACCTCCTAAGAGGAAGGAAGCCGCCCCCCAGCCGACACCGGATGTCTCCAACAAAAAGGAGTTTCCGACAATGCCAAAGGTGCAGAAAAAGAAACTAAAGAAAAAAGGTTCTAAGAGCACCACAAAAACCTCCCCAACAAATGATCATCTCTTCTTTGACAAGGACGATATGACTCTCCTGTTAACTGCTGTTGTCACAGCAGTAGCAACAGCCCTGGGGAGGTCGAGTGAGGAGGCCGAGAAGGCAGTTTCGGTCGCCATGACGGCAATGACCCAAACTGTCGCAGCCCTGAAGGGAAGAAAGCTGGTTAGAGCAAAACCAGCCTCACCCTCAACCCAGGACGAGACTCCCCTCCCCACTCCAAACTAGGCCATGCCTTCACAGGCAGAGCCAAAACAGGCTGAATCTGTGCAGCCAGAGCCAGATCACGCTGACCTTGCCCAGGCAAGGCCAGCAAGGCCAGCCAAGAAAAAGCCTGAGTGAAAAGCCGAACCAACCAAAGTCAGAGCTACCAAAGGCTCCCCACCTCCCAGTGGACCCAAGGATAGCCTGACAACAGACGAGGAGCCCTCAACCAGCGAGGACCTCGCAATGGAGTTGTCAGACTCCGACGATGTCTCTGATGTAACTATTACTGAGTAACATCATGACACACCATCTAAGTATCCTACAGTGGAACATCAAAAGCTTCTCAGCAAAGAACGCTTTTCTCCAAGCAGTAGTGCGATCAAGGATCATTGACATTGTCATGCTCCAGGAGACATTAACAGTGGACACTGTTCGCTTCTCAGGGTATCATGTCTTCACACTGCCACGAACACCTGGCAAGAGAGGCTTGATCACCCTTGTGAGAGCAACAATCCCCTGCTCCGCAATAGCCGATGCATCGCACTGTGGAGACGATGTTCAATCCCTTGCCGTCGAGGTTCACCTGGCCGGGGGGCCCCTCAAACCGTACAATGTGTACAGCCGGCCAGGCTGTAGAAGCTTAGACATCAGCCAGGTCTGTGCTTCTGCTGCACACGACCGAGTGATCATAGGGGGAGACTTCAATGTACACCACCCCACCCTGGTTCCCTGCCGGGCACCGGATGCGGCCGGCTATCACATAGCTGACGTGCTAGAGACATTCCCTGAGGTCGCTCTCCTTAACACCCAAGAGCCAACGCATGTCAGAGCAGGGGTCCGAGACCTCACCCTGGCCACTGCGACTCTGGTGGGGAGGATTGGCTGGCGTGTCGATGAGACCGTCACAAGTGACCATTACGGCACTATAACTACCCTCATGGATGCTGGCCCAGCCGAAATCCTAAGACCGAATCCAAGATGGAAAACAGACAAGGCCAACTGGCAGGCGTTTCAAAACGCCTTGGCCCTCTGTCTGAGATGCAATGATCCCCCACAAAGCGAAAATGTGGAAGTGCTCGAAGCTAGTCTGCTAAGCGCCATTAATGAAGCAGCCTCACAGACCATACCCAAAACTCGGCCTGGGTCCAGGAGTCACAAAGATGCCTGGTACTTCAATGACGAGATCAGGGAGGTCAACCACAGGGTGAACATGTGCCGAAAACTATTCCGAAGGCAAAGAACCCCTGACAACTTATCCCTCCTAAGGCCCGGCGCCACCTGAAACCCCAAGAGAAGATTAATGCCTATCCTCCGAGGATTTTTTTTTGAATTTGTACGAAAACCCGCCCCGTGGTTCCAATTAAGTATTACATTGGTAGGAAATGACAGAGGGCAAGACATGGAAATCACCGCTGCCGCCACTGTGGAAATCTAGATAAATCATAAAGTTATTAGATTTCTATTAAAATATGTTCGCCGCCACCACCGCTGTATTATTAGAAAACAGGGAAAGCAAATCTCCTCCAAGTGAATTAATTATTTTAAAAGTATTAAAATCATAATTCCTGTAATGAAGGGACTGAGTAAACTAAAGTTAAAGTTTTATATATTTTACTAATTTTAATTTTACAATATGATTACAATAAATCTATATTCTCTTTAAATACATTAAATCTATATTATTTCTTTAAAAATTCTACAATGAAAATTGACAAGCCCTGCTCATCAAAATAACCACCAAGGACGCTCTGGCCATCGTTCTTCCGTCGATCTCCTGGAACCCTGTCCCACAGACCACTGGGGAAGCGACCCAGGGTCAGCCTGTCGGTCGCTCCCTCGCAGACATCAGCATCACTTGATCGAACATCGTACGATGTCCCGCCATCACGGTTTTTTCCACTTGTGCCCAGCACTCGTGATTTTTCTTTCTGTTCTTACACTCATGGAAGATTCCTAAACTTCCATAGTAATGATATGTAGTAATAATAGTAATAGTAATGATAATAATAATAATGATGATAATAATTATTATCATTACTATAATTTATAATAATTTATAATATTAATGATAATAATAATAATAATGATAATGATAGTAATAATAATGATAATAATAGTAATAATAATAATAATAAGATGATAATAATAATTATAATAATAATGATAACAATCATTAATGATAACAATAATAATATTAATAATTACAGCAATAATAATAACAATAGTATTAATCATAATAATGAAATTAATAATAATAGCAATAACATTAATAATAATAATAGTAATAATAATAATAATAGTAATAATAATGATAATAATAGTAATAATGATAATAATGAAAAAAATAATAACAATAATAATAATAATAACAATAATAACAGTAATGATAATAATAACAATAATGATAATAATAATAATAATAATAATAATAATAATAATAATAATAGTAATGATAACAATAATAACAATAATAACAATAATAGCAATAATAATAATAATAATAATAATAATGATAATAATAGTAATAACAATAATGATAATGAATTAAAATGGCACTACTACTTCATCATTTTATTATCATCACTGTTATTATTATTATCATTATCATTATTATTATCGTTATTGTTATTATTATTATTATTGTTATTATAATTATTATTATTATGATCATTATCATTATCATCACCACTGTTATTGGTTCGTTTAATATCATCATTACTATAGACATTGCTACTGTTACTATTACTATTATCATCCCCCTCATTATTATTCTCATCATGATCAACAATAATATTATTATTATTATCATCATCATCATCATCATTATCATTATTACTACTACTATTATTATTATCCTTATTATTATTATTAATGTTATTATTTTTATTGTTATTATTATCGTTATTATCATTTTTATTAATACCATTGCTATCGATACTGTTATTATTGTTATTGATGTTATGATTAGTAAATTGTCATTAAGATATTTTAGACAATGAAATGATACAGAAGACCCTTTCTTAAATAGAAAGAAAAAGGTAAACAGGTGAGATAGGTAATTCTCATAACTGGCTATTTGGTGATTAAGAACTTAAATACAATATATAAACGTGTATTACAGTGGGCATGACATGTATTCCTGACACATGGGGGTGGATGGGTTAAGTCCTACAGCTCGCTCCTCCCTCTTCTCTTCCTCTCTCTCCTTTCTCTCCATCTCCTTCGTTTCCTTATTCCTTTCCTTCTTCTCTTATTTCCCCTTTTTCTCTCTCCTCCCTCTCCTTTTCCCGGTACCTACGTCCCTCTTCCTCTTTCAGTCCCCTTCATTTTCTTTCTGTTCTCTCTTCCCTATCTCCATTTTCCCCTCCCTTCCCTATCTCCATTCTCCTCCGCATTTCTTCTTCTCCTTCCTTTCTCCTTCAACCTGACGGTGTCCTAACCTCGAAGAAGAAGAATGATAATGATGATAATAATATTAATAACAACAAATAATAATAATAACAACGACAACAGCAGTCATAACAATGATAACAATAATGATGATTATAATGATAATAATGTTAGAGTTAATAATAATATTTAGGATCGGCATACGAAATACAAGCAGAATTATAATAGGATAATGATGATGATTATCAATGTCATAAATATTATTGTCATTCTTACTCACATTAACTATTAGTGTTATTATTGTTATTGCTGTCATCATTTCATTGTTATTATAATCACTATCATAATTATCATTATTACTATACCATGTAATATTACTATTACTATATCATTATCATTATTATATTATTGTTATCGTTATTATTATCATTATTATTATTAACAATATTATCCTTATTTAATTAGCATCATTATTTTTACCATTATCATCGTCAACGTTATGATTATTTTCATCATTATCATTATTATCATTATCATGAATATTATCATCATCACTACAATTGATATCATAATTGGTTCTATCACTTTTATTATCATTATTACCTTCATTACTATCATAATTATCATTATTATCATCATCATTATTATTTTATTATTGTCATAAGTTTTATCATCATATTGTTATTATTATTATCATTATTATTATTTTCAATATTGCAATTATTATTGTTACTATTATTATTTTCAATATTGTTATCATTACCATCGTCATTATTGTTGATATCATTGCCATTATCATCTTATTATTGTTATCATCTTTATCATTATTACCATTATCACCATCATTATTATTGTTATAAATTACCACTATTTTAGTATTCTTAATTATCATCATTATTGTTATTTGTTTGTTATCAATAATAACAATAGTAATACTAAGAATAGTTATTATTATCATTATTACTATCATTATTATTATTATTTTTATTATCATCATAACTGTTTTTGTGTTGTATTGTGTACGTGTATGTAATTGTAGAATTCCTACCCTTCGTGTGTTTTAATTAATTTCATTTTGTGATTTTATTTTTCTTTATTACTGTCTAGGATCACGTTTAACACTTTCTATTCAGTGTATTGTTTACAAGTACATTCGTTTATTTTCCATTCAGTCTAAGGTTCTTTTTAGCAGATTCCATTCAGTGCATTGTACTGACATTTTGCATCTTATTTTTTGTTTGTTTGTGTAAGTTTTCAGACAATTGTGTGAGATTATTTTTAGGATTTTCTATGGTGTGTATTGTATTGTATTAACATTGTGCAACATATTTTTTATACTGTATAATATGTTTATATGTGCAGTTAAGGTTAAATAAAAAATATTTTTTATTCAAGCCCTAAGAATGTTATCTATTTCGAATTGAATGGGGACAAAGTGATCAAAACTAATTCCATCATTAACCTAGAGTTATACAAACTGCCTCATCCGAAGAACTTGTATTGTGTATTGTTACTGACAGACTAACTGGTTTTTATCTCTTTATGATTTGGGCGACCTAGTACAAGTTTCTGTCGGGTCAACAGGCGAATGGCGAATGATAACTTAATAATAACTGATAGGCTTATGAAACCCGACGGGCGAGTATACCTCAGGCGGTCACTCGGCAGGAATCGGCGAGTCGCGTGATTATTATTATCATAATTATCATCATTATCTTTATCATTATTATCATTATTATTCCCACCATATCATCATTTTTAAAAGGATTGATAGTTTTTGTGATAATATTCCACCTCTGATACTACAGAAGGCACCGGTGGCCAATTAAAAGCCGGTGTAGAAGAAATCTTATCACCACATCTGGAAAGAGAGATAGAGAGAGAGAGAGAGAGAGAGAGAGAGAGAGAGAGAGAGAGAGAGAGAGAGAGATAATCAGATATTTTAAGGGATGGGTATGAAGAATTGGAGGGAATTAAAGAGTACGGGATTAATGCTTTTTTTTTTTTTTTTTATTCTTCTCAGAATCTAATAGCGATTATAAATGGAGTGAATTTTAACACTGGTGAATTTTACTGCATTCAAAACTTTACACAATTATCTTCACTGTCGGCAAAATGTCGAAATATCTCTGTACCTAACTTGGCGTTAAGTAATGCACTATAGTGGTCACCTTGTTCCTTTTGTAGGGAAATCTTTATAAACTATTAACTGTATTAAAAATATCAATAATGATAATGATAGGTATGACACATCAGATTAGTAATGAGATCTTGTTATGTTATGATACATGATATTGGTACGGAACAGTGATTTCTAAAACTGCCGTGGGTAGTAAAGTGCCTACCTACAGATGCACAAAATTCCTATTCTTGATATTGAAGTTATTATCATTTTCCTGATGAGTGTTATTTTTGTCATTCGGTTATGTAATCAGTAGTTTGTTTCGAGTAACAGTAATTCGTGGGAAAAAAGCGAGATTTTGCAGATTTGTCATTTTCCTGTTGAGTTTCATTTTATTTTTTTGGATAATGAGGAACCAACTTTTATATTTATTTCGACCAACAGTAATTCGCAGAAAAAGAGGCGATGTAGATTTAGTTGGAGGTTCTCATAATGTTAAAAGAGACACACAATACGTGATTTTAGGATGTCATCACTAAAGAAAGTTTGGAAACCACTCGTAAAAAAAAAAAGGTAAACGAACGCTTAATTTTAGGGATACCACAGAGATATTAAGTGCGCTCAACATGTTAGGATTAAGGTTTGCAAAAAAAAAAAAAAAAAAATAATAATAATAATAATAATAATAATAATAATAATAATAATAATAATAAATAATAATAATAATAATAATAATAATAATAATAATAATAATAATAAATAGGTATATAAATAGATACGTAAATAACGGTCCGATCTCACGTGGAATGTGTTCGTTCAAGGATTCGGTGTTTCGAACTCCGGAATTCATTCATCTGACTGTGCGGATAACGAATGCGTATTTTAATGAATGATAATACACATAATATTGATAAACATTGTTATGACCACAAATCTGGCTCACCCCGATGATCAATTACGGAAATGAATAACATGCCCAAAGATTTAAAATGTATGTATGCATATGATAATAACAGCGTTAAGTTGGTTGATTAAAAACTATTAACATTGCTAATCAAAAACAATATTAGCAATTATAATATGAGGGCGTACACACTAGCACACACACACACACACACAAACATTATACTTTCAACAAGTACTTATATACCTGGGCTGGTTTTCATTTGATATATAATTCAGTGAGAAGTTCCGTGGTCATTTTAAATTCCAAAGCAATGAAAAGAGTTGGTATTTGAAGGCAAAAAAATAGTGTTTGGTCTACAACGCCAAACCTAAAAGCGTATATTTAAGATCAAAATATATAAAAAAAAAAACTCTGTTGTCGATATATTCATATACATAAATACGTACATACATACATACATACAGACACAGATATGCATTCATATTATATCTAGAGTAATATGTTTTGCATTATAGGCCTCTCTCTCTCTCTCTCTCTCTCTCTCTCTCTCTCTCTCTCTCTCTCTCTCTCTCTCTCTCTCTCTCTCTGTATATATATATATATATATATATATATATATATATATATATAACAAATGCAACTATACGAATTTTTCATGTCCGAAATCGTGCTCGAGAATTTCTTACTTTAGTCCCCATGGATGTTCCCACGATTTGCTGGCGCGAACACTTCGCATGTTAGCAGTAAAGGATAACTTTGTGGGTATTAAACCTCACGGAATGGAGACAGACATTTAACAGTGTTCTCTCTCCATGAGGCACTTGTCACTGATCCATTTAGGTTGCCCCACTCGAACCCTGAGTCAAGATCTGGCACGGAAAGATTGTCGCGTTTGGTTTGACAATTTGTTTTAAGGCGAGAGATATTTCTTTTCAAACGTTTTCTGCTATTATTATTATAATTATTATTATTTTTTTACTTCAGAAAGTGGATTTTACTGGCTCTTCTCTAAGCAGATCTATTCATGAAAATTTAACGTTAGTAAGTTGTCTTCAAATGTTTTCGACAAATTCGTCATTTGGGAAATTCAGGGATAATTTTCCCCTCTTTCCTTCTCTCTCTCTCTCTCTCTCTCTCTCTCTCTCTCTCTCTCTCTTTCTTTCTCTTTCTCTTTCTCTTTCTCTTTCTCTTCTCTTCTCTTCTCTCTCTCTCTCTCTCTCTCTCTCTCTCTCTCTCTCCCTCTCCCTCTCCCACTCCCTCTCCCTCTCCCTCTCCCTCTCCCACTCCCACTCCCACTCCCTCTCCCTCTCCCTCTCCCTCTCCCTCTCCCACTCCCTCTCCCTCTCCCTCTCTCACACACACGTAAACAAATGTGAGTTTTGCTTTGAAGTACATTTAGACTTACGTACTCGGAGACGCAGAGGCGGCTTAGGAACTTTTACAACCGCATTAAAACGCACACTCATCGAGACACCATTGGCCGGCACGTCCCTTTGCAAAGGAAAATTGCAACATAATAACGCAAGATTGCAAACTTTCCCGAAATTTATACCTTCCTTGAACGATTCCTTGTACTTACAAAAATGAAGCTTAGGAAGAATTGGTAGTGCAGGCAGCAACAGCGGAGGCGGAAGTCCCAATGCTGAATTAGGTGGCAAAAAACTGCAAGTTAGCGAATGAGCGGACTGGTAGTGCGGATTTTAGGAACTCCACAGAGGCGACTCGTGGAAAGAAAGGGTTGCGTTTCTCTGTTTTGTTTTACTGTTTTTTTTTGTTGTTGTTGTTGTTGTTGGTGTTGTTTGTTTGTCTTCTTTGTTGTTCTTTCGGATAGGTTTTTTTGAGCGATTTTTCTCGTATTATTTTTTCTTAATTTTTGTTGTTCTTTCGGATAGTTTTTTTTTTTAGCGATTTTTCTCGTATTATTTTTTTCTTAATCTTTGTTGTTCTTTCGGATAGTTTTGAGCAATTTTTTTTTTTTAATTGTTATTTTCCTCGCCTTTTTCGGATATTTCTGAGCTACTTTTTCGACTATTTTCTTTATCTTCTTTGTTCTTTCGGATATTTTTTACGAGTTTTTTCTTGTTTTTTCTTCTTTCAGATATCTTTATCGATTTTGAAATTATTTTCTTTATTATTCTTTCGAATATTTTTGAGCGATTTTCTTTTCTTCAGTTTGTCTTTTTCGGACATCTTTAAACGATTTGTATTTATTTGTTTATTTTTCCTTATATTACCGATGTAAACGAAAGCTGAAACGTCTTTTTTTAGTTTTCGAAACGGAATTCCAATTAAATATTTTATTTAAATATCTTCGTTACAAAGACCAGGTGACGGTTTCAAAGTTTAGAAGAGAAATTTATGTTTGTCTTTTGTAATGATCAAAATCACAGATAAGAATTCTTTTAGGATCTGTTACATCGCCGTAAATATTTATATATATATTCTTTTATTTCTTTCTTTCTTTTCAGCAACAGAAGTATTTCTGTTCAGTTTGATATTTTTATTTCCAAGTTTTAAAATTATATATCCAAGGAATTTCTGATTTTTTTTTTTTTTTTTTTTTTTTTATGAACTGACCGATGGGTGAGATTCAGATAAATATTAACATATACATTCGCTATACAACCCTGGTCATACATTTTTTTTTATTTTTTTACATAAAAATAAGTGTGTTATTCTAAACATTATAAATTGTTTACCTTAAATAATGATAATAATTTGTGTATCTTATAATATGCATGAGACAACCAAATCTCAACCAAATACATTATACACTTTACATTCACAGGCGCATTTATGTGAATATTTCTTAAGATTCTTAAGTGGTCCGTGACTCTAGAGTGTAATAATAATAACAATAATATCAATAAGATAACGACAACAACATTTATATTCACCATCATTAGTGTGATAGTTGGTCTTATCATCATTATCATCATTATAATGTTTATTATATTATACTATATTAATTTTAACAATAGATATAATACAGAAAACAAATATAATAAATGAATAATAAATAGTCAATAATAAATATATAATATCGTAATCATTATAACAATAAATATGATAAAAGATAAAAAAAAGTAGTAAGCACGTAGTTCCTATAAATAAATACCCTTATAAGGTATGAAAAAAACGAGATTCTGTTCGTTCCCTCCAGCTAGGCCTATATCAAATACAGGAGACGCGACTAACAGATCTTTACAGAATACTAAGGCCTAAATAACTACTTATCTAGACTTTGCATGATATAACCCCCTCCCCCTTAAACGCACACATACGTCTCGACTAGAAAGCAATGTGGATTTTATAGCTCCTATTTTTATCATTATTATTATTATTATTATCATTATTATTATTATTGTTGTTATTGTTGTTGTTGTTATTATTATTATTGTTATTATATTTTTTTATGATCATTATTGTTCTTATAATTATTATCAGTATCATAATCATTATCATTATTATTATTATCATTATCATTATCATTATTATTATTATTATTATCATAATTATCCTCATGATTATCATTATAAGAACAAATTACCATTCATTTCATTACAACTCATGTTTTTATTATCATTAGTGTCATATCCGTCATCATATAAATTAATACATTACAAATACCTCTTCATTATCATTGGTATCATCGTTGACAATATTGTTATCAAATGCGGAATCAGGATGGGTAGTTTGATAAGCAGCGTAAAACAATATATAAAATTATGCAGATATTATAGACACAAATCCAAATAGGGCTTTATTGCCATTGGTTATAAAATGCCATGAAAATACCTCTGAAATGGTAATAATCCTTCAAACCCTCCCTTTTCTTTACCATCATCGTCATTGTGATTATCGTTATCAGCATTATCATTATCACCAATATGATAACGTACATTTTCCTCCTTCCTAGACGTTCATCAGTTGAATCGTTTTTAGCACTCATATTCATACACAAAGTCCAAGTGTATACATGCATATAGGTGTATGCAAGGTATTTATGTTCCTTTGGGTATGCATACATCTATAAATGTATGTGTGTAGGTACATATACACAGACATACGTGTGTATATGTATGTTTGTGTATACATATCAATATCTACCAACACACTCACACACACACACACACACACACACACACACACACACACACACACACACACGCACATACACACATAAGTGTATATATATATATATATATATATATATATGTGTATATACACACCCATACTCACGCACATATCTATCGATCGATCTATCTGCATAATAATATAATTTTATATTTGATTATTTTTATGCACACACAAAAAATACGTTCTCGTCTTCACGCATTTGAATACATTTGATCGAAATCCGCTTGACTTTAGATTACATCTGTATCTAAGCTCTCAAGATATTTCCTATGTTCACGACAAGTACGATCAACTCTCTTGCCTAACTAAATCATTTTGTTTCTTCTAGCGTTCATTTATACTTCGTTGATTTTAAATAAATTCATTGCGTTTGTCACTTACACTCTATTCTTATGTAGACCTATCACACCTTAACTCACATTTCACGAAATTTACTCCGGGGCTGTAAATAAGTGTCTTTCCTTCGCCTTCTAACTTGTTCTTTCTCCTAGCGTGCTCAAGACGTTTGATGTCTTATCCTCAATTAAGCTGAAATCTTTGTTAACGTTAAGATCAGTTTGAGTTACGGGTGGATACCTTAAGCCGGATGCAATGTTGTAAATGTAACTGATGATTTCTTTGTTGCAAATAAAGTACATTGTATTACAGGTTAAATGGCATCATGGCTGAAATAGGCATATATCACGATAGTTTCGCATAATTAAGCACCTTAGATAAATTTACTTGAAGTTCTATTGTTGCCCTAACAAGAGGGAAAATCCCGCCACACCTTAGAAATTACTCACACAAGGATAAGGTTGAAGATCGCCCGAGTCAGGCTCAAGGTTAGATAGTATCCAGGCCTCCTCAATGCGTCCTTAACCCAGAGCATTGAGTACTCGTCTA
>NC_061836.1:29393458-29398458 GCF_019202785.1 Penaeus chinensis
GAGTATGTTTTTTTTTTTTCGATACGTATGTTCAGTTTATCATATACATTTAGTAAGCTAGAAGTCTTTGTTTTGCTTAAATGATCAGTTAATTTTTTGTTCTTTTCAAGTATAAGTTATTTTGTTTTCTTTTTAATTATATATGTTCAGTTCATGTAAGATATAAGTTAGATAAAAGTAAATATTTCAAACGAAGTGTATAGTATATACGTTGAGTATAATTTAGATATGTTCATTTCTCGTAAAATATAAGCTTGGCCATGTTTTTATTTTATTCTTTATTTTCAATACGTGTATTCTCCTGTAAGAGTAAAGCAGACTTAATCATATATCATGAATATTGCACAGCTTTGGATTAACAATGTGTGAAGTACTTGTCCTCTGCTTAGAATGAACTAAAGCCGAGCTATGAAGAGTGATTCCCGCGCCTCATTTCCGCATCTAAAGTGTTTCTGGCTAAACCTTTCCGTTAGCGCACCTGCACGAGACGATTAACCGGGAATTGCCTCATGCTCTGTGTATACCGATGGCAAACACCTTACTTTCATTTGATATTCTTTACTTTGGGCTCTTTTTTTTCATTTCTTTTTTTTCGTTTTTTTTTTTTCTCTTTCTCTCTCTTTTTCTCTTTTTGGTCTCTTTTTTTTTTTCTTTCTCCCTCTCGTCATCAAAGTCTCTCGGTTTGGCAGGTTCACGCTTAGTTCTTCACCGAAGCTTCGAAGAGTTTGCAGTTTTGTTTTTCGACGGAGTTTCGGAAGCCGGTTCGCTCGCTACAACGGACTCCATTCTTCGGAAATTGCATCTCATGCTGAATATACAGTGATGATGACTGGCGGATGTGATAACGATTCATTTTTTGAATTACTGGCCTTAATGAAGAGATGATTACTAAATATGTTTTTAATACGTAAAAAAAAAAAAAAAAAAAAAAATTGTACGTACGATAAACATCTCATCAGCGTATTGAAAGTATAATTACACTGATGCTTAAAATCATTATCTACAACATCATTACCTGCAACGAAGATCACACGAACACTGATTTACATATATCGCATTGCAATCCCTAGAGAGAAAAAAAACAACATTCAATAGAAATAAAACTGACACGATGACACCACCTAACTAAACTCATCGGCGCTGAAGACATCGCTTTCGAACACCCGCTTAAGACATCGCTTCGAACACCCGCTTAAGACATCGCTTTCGAACACCCGCTTAAGACTTCGCTTTCGAACACCCGCTTAAGACATCGCTTTCGAACACCCGCTTAAGACTTCGCTTTCGAACACCCGCTTAAGACATCGCTTTCGAACACCCGCTTAAGACATCGCTTTCGAACACCCGCTTAAGACTTCGCTTTCGAACACCCGCTTAAGACATCGCTTTCGAACACCAGCCTTCGGTGAGGACCTCTCTTGTGATATGCAGCCTGACACTAACAAGCGCTCCTTATCACTACGATAAAGAACCTCCAGCAATATTCCCGGATTAGGTTTTGCGCATTTAAACCTTCATTTTCTGGGTGAGAGAGAAAGGGAGTGAGAATATGCTCGCTAATATCTGCAATGCTTTACCGGCTCGAAATTCTGCTCGGGGGTTCAAATGCTTTACGTATGTCGGGAAGGATTTGTCCTAATGTTGACTGAGGTCTTTTCTCTGGTCGGTTAAGTAGCAATCGTAATGACAGAACAGCTTTTCATATGAGTGGGTATAGTTTCTGAACAATTTAGATAGAGAGGTGATAAATGTGAATATATGGTTATCTATGTATATATACAAATATACTGCATATATATAACTATATAAGTATAACTATATATATATATATATATATATATATATTATGCACATATATACACATTTGCATGTGTGCACCAACACACACATCTCTCTCTCTCTCTCTCTCTTTCTCTCTCTCTCTCTCACTCTCTCTCTCTCTCTATATATATATATATATATATAGATAGATAGATTGATGGATATAGATATATATGTGTGTGTGAGTACGTATATATATGTGTGTGTGTGTGTAAACTTGTATGTGCATATATACATATGCACACACACACACACACATACACAGACACACAAACACACACACACATATATGTGTGTGTGTGTGTGCGTGTGTGTATATATATACATATAAATACATATATGTATATATATATATACATACATACCGCACACACCACATACACATACATATATTATGTAATTTTATTTTATTGTAATTATGTAATTTCATAGTATTATTGTTCAGTATTCGCTACATTTTTTCGTGGATTATTTCATTACAACAATTGCATACACCATATAAGCTGTTTAATGGAGCAAATAATTTTCATTTTTCTAGCTAAAAGTATTATGTAGAGTTCATCAATATATGGATGTTCAACAAAGCTGTTTGCGTCATGAATGATAATCCATAGCCATAGAAACACAAAGGGACAACTTTGCTGTATGTACAGATATAGATATGAAATATGCTTCATATTCATCTACACGCTAACTCACAAACGCGCTTGCGTGCGCATACAGATACATATACACGCACGCAGATACACGCACATACACGCAAACATACACACATACACATATACACAAGTACAAGAAGACACATACACTCACGCGAACACTTACACTTACGCTAACACACACACACACACAAGCACACGAAGACACATACACCCACGCGAACACTTACACACACACACACAAGCACAAGAAGACACATACACTCACGCGAACACTCACACACACACACACACACACACACACACACACAAGCACACGAAGACACATACACTCACGCGAACACACACACACATACACACACACACGCACACACACACACACACACTTACACACACACACACACACACTTACACACAGTTCGTGAAAAATGAAAAGCAGGATCGTGATTTCTGCTCACACACTCCCGAGGCAGGTCATGTTTCAGGTCAGTGTTAGGTAGTTTTTTCCCCGGACCTGAAAAAAAAACAAAAAACTCTAACATGATTTCTGATCTCCGAATCTTGCTTGATATTCTGAAGAAAACCCCCGAGTAATTCAGTATTCTGCAAAGGCAAAGGCAAACGTGAAAAAAAGAGACGAGAAGGGGTTTAAGAAATAATGGACGAAGAGTGGGATTTAAAGTCTGGTCTAAATCAAGTTTTTCATTCATGTTTCTTTCTTTTTTTTCTTTTTTTGTATCGGTTGTGTTGTAAAGATGTTTATAAATATGACTGATTTATGATTTATATATATCATGAATATGATTAGCTTTATCAATACATCTAGTTTATTCGTCCAAACATTTATCTACCGAAGAATGCCTGTTCAATTGCAATATCAGTCACATCAAATACCATTTCAAATTTGCACTGATTCATCCATCATCCGAAACAGCTCACTCATATATATATATATATATATATATATATATATATATATATATATCCAGTACTGACGTAATTATCGAGACCACCGTCGGTTTCAGCCATTTTGGGTTGCATATGTATCCCAAAATGAAAGCGACTTGTCATTTCTTAATCTGATTTGCGTACATTGTTAAGGATATGAAGGTAGTAATCAGATTAGGCACCTTTAGCCTTAATCAGTACAGCAATACGTGCGCGCGCGCGCGCGCACGTGTGCCTCGGACAAGGACCACAATAAATGTATATAACTTTGATTAACGAATGATCTATATATACCATATTTATTGTTCTACCTATTAAATCATATATCTATTTGCCCCTATATTTATCTACCTAAGTATACCTGTGCGGAGGCAATAGCAATCACATCAAAAGCCGCATAAATTTGCTCTGATTCATCCATCTACAAAAATGGCTCATTAGACCATTCACAACCCACAACAAACCTATATAAATATGACTAATATAGAATTCAAATATTTCATATCATAAATATTACTCTAATCAATACATTTAGCTGTTCTTTCAATATATTTACCTGCCTAAGCACACCTTGAATGAGTACAACACCAATGCAATCAAATATCATATAAAAATTTCACCCGTTTCATTCATTTCCGAAACAGCTCATTCGACCATTCAAGACTCACGATTCCACAACCCACGTGCCTCAAGCATTCCCTTCAACAAAGCGACCAGCCAGCAGTCCTCCTTACACTCCCCCCTCCCTCCCTCCCTTTCAAGGACTCCACGGACCTAAGCACTAAGGGCGGGGAAGTCCTCAGGCGAGTCCAGGCCAGTCAGGAGCGATATCCTTCCCCGGGGCGTCGCTTAAAAGTCCTCGACGCGGCTGCTCACTCACTCACCTGCGCATTTACGAAGTCATTTGCGGAATTAAGTGTTTCGTCTGCTCCTTCCTCCCTCGCGGTACTTTCGCTGCGCTTGGCTTCACGGCGCATGCGCAGTCGCGGCCGGCTGTTGTGCTCCGTGGGGCGAACCTTGAATGGTTTTTTAAATAATTTAGCTTTACATACACGCGCGCGCACATACACACACACACACACACACACACACAGAAACAAACAAACAATCAAACAAACACACACACATATATGTATGTATATACACAGTCATACACAGACACACACAAACAAACAAACACAAACAAGTAAACACACATATATATGTATATACACACACAGTCATGAATAAACACATACACACACATAAATAATGTGTATATATACATATATATGATATATATATACTTGTATACACACATAGGTATATATATACATATACATACACATACACACACTTCTCTCTCTTTCTCTCTACATCTATGTATATATATATATATATTATATACTTATATATATTTATATGATATATACTTATATATATATAAATACATACATACATACATACATACCTACATATATATATATATATATATATATATACATGTATACACACACACACACACACACACACACACACATATATATATATATATATATATATATATATATATACATGTATACACACACACAC
>NC_061836.1:29415958-29420958 GCF_019202785.1 Penaeus chinensis
CAATAGATGGGAACCGAGCATTACCACTGGACTCGGAGGGTGATTCGACGAACGAGAGAGAGAGAGAGAGAGAGAGAGGAGAGAGAGAGAGAGAGAGAGAGAGAGAGAGAGAGAGAGAGAGAGAGAGAGAGAGAGAGAGAGAGAGAGAGAGAGAGAGAGAGAGAGGGAGAGGGAGAGAGAGAGAGAGAGAGAGAGAGAGAGAGAGAGAGAGAGAGAGAGAGAGAGAGAGAGAGAGAGAGAGAGAGAGAGAGAGAGAGAGAATAGAGAGAGAATAGAGAGAGAGAGAGAGAGAGAGAGAGAGAGAGAGAGAGAGAGAGAGAGAGAGAGAGAGAATAGAGAGAGAGAGAACAGAGAGACCCCAGGAAACGAATCCACAACAGGAATCCAACAGAAGAAGAAGTGCCTCAACAGACCTACCACCACTGGAGGACACAGCCGCCCTCCCCTCCCCCTCCCCAACGCCTTCAGAAATGTCCTCCAACCTCGCGGCAAATCGACAAAGAACAGAAGAACGATCGGCAGGGCAAGGGACGTTACTGCAGTATTTAGAATGCGAGAGTTGTTCTGGCCAGCGGCTGGTCAGGAGAAAACCCGGCGGGGCTAGAGCCGGTCGAGGGAATAAATAAATGCTGCAGTGCGCCGCCACATTCAAGTCGACGGTGCCGATCATGCTGATGTCGATCGGATGACAGTTTTAGATAAGGCTGCTGATGATGCTCCCTCCCCTCCTAATTCCTCCCCCCCCCCTCCCCTCCCCCTTCCTCCCCCTCCCCTTCCCCCACTTTCTTTTACGAGTTACTTTAGAAAATTATATTATTATTTTCATTTTTTTCTTGTGGGGGGGGGGGGGGGGGCAGATGTAAAACCAATTTTTCTCTCTTTTATATGTTTGGTTCCATTTGCTGTAAAACATTTTTTTTTTTTAGGATGTGTGTCTAATTCTGAACTGATAAACAGTTTGATATATTATACTTTCCCACGGTATCAAAAGGTCTTGTGTTTCAAACGATAATTAACCAATCTGTTATTGATTGAAGGTAGGAAAAAAGAGAAATGTCAGTCTCTATAGATAATAAAAAGGTTTACACACACACACACACACACACACACACACACACACACACACCGACACACACATCTATATAAATACATATATACGTACACACACACACACACACACACACACACATCTATATACATACATATATATATATATATATATATATATATATATATGAAAGTGATAACATAATAACAGTGATGATAATGATAAAGATAAATAGAATAACAGTGATAGTAATGATAGTAATAATTGTGATTATGATGATGAAGACTATGATATTATTGATGATAATAAAAATACTAATAATAATAACAATAATGATAATAATGGTAATAATGACAATAATGATAATGATAATAGTAACAATAATAGTAATGATAATAATAATGATAATAATGACAATAATTAAGACAATAACTATAATAACTTTAATGATATAATATATAATAATAACAATAGTAACAATAATGATGATAATAATAATATTGATAATAATAATAATAATAATTATAACTATAATAATAATGATAATGATGATGATAATAATAATGATGATGATGATGATAATAATAATAATAATAATAATAAATAAATAAATAATAATAATAGTAATAATAATAATAATAATAATGATAATAATAAATTTGAACCCAAAATACGGATTGCAAAAAGATTTTACAGAATTTAAAATATAATCAGAATGACGTTGATCCCCTGCCCAATTAACGCACACGATTTTTGATCGCCGATTGTTGAAAAATGATTGTTGAAATGTGATACTATCGCAAAATTTAAAAATTTTCCCCTTAGGCGACAGATGGGGGGGGTCAAAACGGGGAAATAATTTTTAAAATAAAATTTAAGGTGAAAATAATGACTGCAGTTCAAAAACGGCAAAAATTTTAATGAAAGTGAAAAAGGCTAAGATAGACTGATAGGTAAATAGATAGATAGAATATAGTTAGAGAAATAGAAAGTAGGTAGATAGATAATAAAATAAAAAGAGAAGAAAAAGATAGATAAAATAATAGATAGATAGATAAGAGAAGAGAGAGAGAGAGAAGAGAGAGAAGAGAGAGAAGAGGAGAGAAGAGAGAGAAGGGGAGAGAAGAGGAGAGAAGAGAGAAGAGAGAGAAGAGGTAATAGCTTTTTACTTCCCTTTTCAAGAAAACAAAATAATAGTTTGATAGACGGACAGGTAGATAATAGATAAGGGAAGAAAATAAAGGTAGAAATTTATTGTACCACATTCGACATCCGCATAACAATAAATAACCATAAAAATCTTTAAGAGTAAGAAGAAACGAAAAAAAGAGTAAATAAGAGTAGACAGTAGATGCTGAAAAATAATTATAAAAAAGCGATGCTCAGAAAATGTAATAAAGATTATAACAGATTTCAGACTTCAGAAAAAGAAAATCTGAAAATTGAGGGTGGAGTGATTCGCAAAATTTTAAAATCAGATCATTGGTGAGAAAAACATGAAAAAAAGAAAGATTATAATGATGGCGTTCGTATGAAGATGAGTTTTTTTAAAACTTTTCATGATTGGAGAAAGGGGCCCCAAATTGCAATGATGTTACCTCGTGAGAAAAAAAAAAAAAAAAAAAACGGAAAAAAAATGGTCCGGCACAGGCGTTTGAAATGCTGAGTAACGTGAGGAAACCTGCGACTCTTTTTGTGTGTGTGTGTGTGTATTTTCAAAACCGATTTTGCAATACACGTACTGAGAGATGAGATAAAGTTCTGTCCCGGGTTTAAAGGAGTGGGGTTTCGAAGTGAGATTTGGTATGGCGATGCACGCCCTCCACCGGCGCCAGTCTCCTGACAGCGAGATCGAAGGTTTTCGTGGTTTCGCAAGTGATAAGACGAGCGGCTTACGATGCGGCCCGGGAAACCCGTCAGCCAGGGGTGGGAGTGGCAGAGGCACAGAACCGCAGCTGGCACATGTGTACACAAATACTCAGAGTTCGCTGTGCCGGGCTATGGTGGTCCGGGGGCGGGGCCACGCTCGCTGCGGGGCCGGGTGCTGGGCGGGGCTTAGGGTGCGCCTGCGCTGTGACGGGTTAAAGGTTTTGCACCACCTCACAGCCATTGAGGGAGGGCATGATGGAGGGAAGAGGTGTTTGGGGCTCCAAAGTGCCATAAAGTGGCCACGGCTAGTAGTGATGTTGGCCTCAACGGCCCCCAAGTCAGTTGTGGAAACCCAGTGCGTAGTGTGGAATCCTTGCTAGATATCTGTGCCAAAATCGTGGCTGAACACATACCGTTCCAGCGGATAGAGGAACGATACAGCCGAATCCCAGAGCCCGTTCAGCGTCGGATCATCTACTGGTCTTTTCCGAGGCATGAGGCCGACATCAGGCTGAAATGTACTCTTGCTTCTCGTCCGTGGGGAGCGACCAACAGAACCTCCCTTTCTACCGAGGACTCCGGCTGGTCGAGTCCGGGATGGTAGAGAGTGTGTTACAAGTCGGTGAGTAGACGCAGCATAGGCGCAGTGAGACGTCCTCCTCCCCCGAAATTCTCGCAGCGCTCATAGGCCTGGCCTCAGGCACAGCTGACTGGTCGCTTTGTCCTCTACCTCACTCTGGCCCGGACTCTCCTCCTCGCTCCTCACTCACACTCATATCGACTCGGACTTCGGACTATAAAATGGTTCTGTGGCCCCTCACTCACTCACTTACTCACATGCCTCCCCTCAACTCACTCACACGCTGGACGATATGGTCAGCCTTAACTTCCAATGCTATACATTCTCTCTCTCTCTCTCTCCAAAACTCTCTCCTTCTCGGAACTTCTCTCTCTCCTCTCCTTCAATCCTCCCATTCATCCCTCATTTTCACTCCCTCTCATCTCTCCTCTTCTCACCTCTCTCTCTCTCTCTCTCCTCCTCTTCTCTCCTCCCTCTCTCCATCCTCTCTCATCTCTCTCTCTCTTTCTCTCCTTTCTTCTCTTTCCTCTCATCTCCCTTTCCTCTCTCTCCCATTCTCTCCTCCTCTCATCTCTCTCCCCTCCATTCCTCCCTCTCCTTCATTCTCCTCTCTCATTCTCCTCTTTCCCCCTCTCGCTTTCCCCCTCTCTCTCTCCATCTAACAATCGTCTCATCGTCTCTCTCTCAATTCATCTCGCTTTTCTCTCTCTCTTCTCTCCTCATCTCTCATCTCTCTCTTTCTCTTTCTACTTCTTTCTCTCTTTCTCTCTCTCTCTCTCTACTCTCCCACTCCTCTTCTCTTTTCTTTCTCTCTCCTCTCTCCCCTCTCATCACTCTCTCCTCCCTCTCCCAAATCTCTCATCGTCCTTCATCATTTTCCTCTCTCGTCTCTCTCTCTCTCTTTTAATCTCTTTTTTTCTTCCTCTCCCCTCTCTCTCTCTCTCCTTCTCATCTCTCTCTCCCCTCTAATCTCTCTCATCTCTCTCTCTCCCTTTTCTCTCCATCTCTCTCTCTCTCTCTCTTCTCTCTCCTCTCTCTCCCCTCTCTCTCTATCTATCTCTCTCAATCTCTCTCTCTCTCTCCTCCTCTCTCAAACTCTCTCAATCTCTCTTCTCTCTCATCTCTCCCTCTCCTCTCTCATCATCTCTCTCTCTAAATTTTCCCCTCTCGTCTCTCTCAAAATCTCTCTCTCTCATCTCTCTCTCTCTCTCTCATCTCTCATCTCTCTCTCCTCTCCTCTCTCTCTCTTCCTCCCACCCCCCCCCTCTCTCTCTTTCCATCTCTCTCTCTCCCCTCCTCTCTCTCTCTCTCTCTCTCCCCCTTTTACGTCATCACTCACTCCTCCCTCTCTCTCTCTCTCTCATCTCTCATCTCTCCTTTATCACTTTCTCTCTACTTTCTCCTCTCTCTCCCTCCCACTCCCTCTCTCTCTCCTCTCCTCTCTCCTCGTCTCTTACCTCATCTCTCTCTCATCTCTCTCCTTCTCTTCTGCCTCTCCTCTCC
>NC_061836.1:29425958-29428458 GCF_019202785.1 Penaeus chinensis
AGAAGAAGAAGAAGAAGAAGAGAAGGGAAAGGAAGAGGAAGGGAAAGAGGTGAACGAGAAAGAGAAAGAATAAAAGAAAAGGAGAAAGAAAGAGTAAGAGGAGGAGGAGAAGAAGGAGAAAGAGGAAGAGGAGGAGGAGAAGAAGGAGAAAGAGGAAGAGGAGGAGGAGAAGGAGGAGGAGGAGGGTGGGAAGAGGACAGGAAGCCCCCCGAGACGTGACATCCGCGCCTGGGGCATCTCCTTCACTGTCTCTCTCCCTTCATCCTTCGCCTTCCTCTTTTTAGTCTCTCTCCAGTCCTCGCTCTCCTCTGCTCCCTCGTTATCAACCTCCTTTCTCATCCCTCACATTCTTAGGAGATGCGTCAGGTTCTTATCTTATCTGGAGATTTTGGTTTTAATTTTTATCGTAGGTCAGTGGACGGCTGTGTCTTGTTTTAATAGTTGACCCGAGAGAGAGAGAGAGGCGGAGGATACGGGGAAGCATAGGCACTTAAACGTATCCGGTTTGATTCTGACGGAGAGAATGGTAAAAAGGAAAGGAATTATGACGTGAAAGGAAGAAGAAAAAATAAAAAACATATTGTCGTGAGAATGTGACGACGCCTTTTGCCCTCCTCTCCCTCTCCCTCCCTTTGTCCTCCCTTCACCCCTCTTACCCCCCTCCCTTAGCTCTCCCTCCTCTCCCTCCCTTAGTCGTCCCTCCTCCTACCCCTCTCCCTTAGCCTCCCTTCTCCCCCTCCTTTTATCCCCCCCTCCTATTTTCCTCCTCTGTCAGTCTCCTCCTCCCTTCCCCTCCCCCCCCTGTTTTCGCCCTTCCCCCCTTCCCCCCGCTCGCCCATCCGTCCAATATCGCTGGCAGTTTTATGTAGGCCTAATCTCAACAACAACTCAGATATTAAAAACGCTTGGTATCAATTTTGTTGATGAAATAGGCTCCCTGTCCGCATCTTTTCCCTGAGAGATTTCCCTGTCCACCAGATCCTTGCTCTCTCTCTCTCTCTCTCTCTCTCTCTCTCTCTCTCTCTCTCTCTCTCTCTCTCTCTCTCTCTCTCTCTCTCTCTCTCTCTCGCTCTCTCTCTCTCTCTCTCACGCGTTATTTCGAGATGGACAGTGTATTAAGCTCGCAGTGAAAGGCGTTTACAAAGTGGCATTATTCTTACTTTTGGAGAGGTTTATCCGTGTTCAAATGCTTTTAGGAAATTGTTAACCAAACATGTATTCTCCGTATCTGCTATCTCGGATAAGGTGAGATTTACCTGCGAGATATACCTGGCTTGTTTAATGTTTTGTGTAGATAATATGGTGCGATAGGCCTATGCGTGTGGTCGTATATTTGATTACGTAACTCTTGAATTGGGAAACTATACAAGCTAATGCAGTGTTAATAATAAAATCAGTAAAAAGTCGAAAAGAATTGCATAACAGATTTTTATTACCACATCATCCAACCTTTCCCCTCGGCGATGGAGTCTCCCTGTTGCCATACACAGAGGTTTATATAAACTTCCTGTAAACAATCTCTATCCGGAAGTGCACGTTTTATTATATATTTGTTTATTATTTTTTTTTTTTTTCGGCCTATTTAAGAAGCCCTCTGGTGAGCGGATAACCCCCGCAGGCTACAAGGCTCGCCGAGTACCGGTACGCAGGCAGCCCGAGTCAGTAACTCTGGTACATATCGCGAGTATTACCAACACAACTTTAAAGGGCTCCGTGCTCACTTCGACAGCCATGAAACGTCAACCGCGGGGCCGACCGGGCGCCTTCGCTACACAGGACTTCTTTCTTGGTCTGATCGTCTCCGTCGGGGGCTGAGGGGGACGTGCGTTCGTTTCTCTCTCCCCCCGTGAGGATTTGCTCTTTGCCTTACTCTCGACTTACTCCAGCTCGTTTGCGTAACGGGAACACGCGCATATGGTCTCTGTGCCGAACGCGGGAAGTGGGATGAGGCGGAGGGGTTTGAGTTGGTGGTGGGAGGGGGGAGGGGGGTAGAATGTACCTTATCATGCGATTTGCTAATCTGATTTTTTTTTTTTTTTTTATTATTAAATGGTACTTGGGCCTAATTCGTGCGGTAGTTTGCCAGCTGTTTAGCATACGAAGCCGTCAGGGTGGGTTTCGAATCGCTTCAACACGCATCTTCAGGCTTCGAAAGAGAGGGTTCCAACTCCACAAACGGTTCATCTACATTTCTTGTCGCACGCTCGGTCTCCCTCGTATGCTGAATGTTGGCTTCGTGCACATTCGCCATGCATGAGGGCAGTCTGCATGGCCGATCCTGAGTGACTCCGGTGATATACTGCGGGTCCTGTGAATCGCGAATCGCTTCCTCTTCTGTGGGATCGTGATGAGGCAAGAAGCATCGTAACTGCTTTCGTGGGATGTGCGATTCGCCGGGCTGTGCGCTGTGACGGTGGCTTGTGTGTGCGTGAGTGTGTTAGGTGCGTGTAGCATATGGTAGAGAGGAGGAGAGGAGAGAATAGAAGAGAGGAGAGGAGGG
>NC_061836.1:29438458-29453458 GCF_019202785.1 Penaeus chinensis
GTAAATAAAGCGTTGAGGTTTATCGATGTTTTTTGTTTTTTTGGGTGCGTGGGTTTTAATTTTAAGTATGTTTTAGTCTGTATATATATATATTTTTTTGTTTTTATTTGTTTTCATTGTATCCGTGGAATTAAATGTTTAAAGATTCGTGTTTCCATTTTTGTTAATATGGATTTTCTGCTTTTGATAAAATCGTATGATGGTAATGATTGTGCGTGAGTGATATTGATTGTGATATTCTGATGTCAACAAATGCTAATATGTTGACGGTAATCTAATCGTTATGTTGATAATACAGACTAGAGATAATTTATGGCAATGTCAGATACAACGATAATGACTTCATACTTATATAAGAGTGATTGTGGGAATAGGGTCACTGATAATGATAATGGTATGATATAAATAAACATAATGATAAGGATAACGATCATTATTGTGACGATGATAATAATAAAATGATAATCATAACAATTGTGTTTATATTTGTAATGATAATATCTAGTAAGAATGATAAAGGTAATTACGATAATGATACTATAAGTATGGTGATAACAGTAATGATAGCAATGATAATTATAAGGTTAAGAACAACACTGATAACTCTGTTTACAATTAGTGATAACGATTACCATGATATAATTAGCGTTGATAATGATATTTATGATGAAAACATGAATTATTGACTGAACTATGCTATTGTGAACGTAATTTCGTATTATCGTTGTATAAATACATAACGTCATTTGCAATAAATTTGTTTAAACCGGTCGGTGTGCATTACAAGCACTGTGCAAAGTCATAAGTTCAACACCACACCGCATCACACCATACCATCGTGGCGGTGTATGCTCGCCACCATACAGCTGGTATTTCGATGCTCTTGTGAGGGTATACCAGGGTTTCGCCCGCAGTACCAGCATGTATAACAAGGAGAGAAGATGAAAGGAAATGATGAGAATGAAGAAAGAGGGGAGAGGAGAAGAAAGGAAGGGAAAAGAATGAAGAGAGAGGAGAGAGGGAAGGGAGAGGGAGAGAGGGAGCGGGGGTAAGAGTGTGCCCCCCGGGTTTCGTGTGCGTGTGTGAGCGGCGTGTGCGACTCTGCGTGAGCGTGCGTGTGTGTGTGTGAGTGAGTGAGAGAGAGAGAGAGCGCGCGCGGCCGTCACGTCACAGTACACAGCTCGCCATCGCCACCACGCGGAAAGAATGGCTGCTCAGCAAGCACCGTCATCAGGACGACGAACCCAGCAGCACTCTCCGGCGCGCTGGAGATCACCCGGCGATCGCCCCGAACACGGGACCAACACGGGAATCAATACGAGCCCGTGCTACTACACTCACCACAGCCTATCTACCCCGAGCCATGCGTTAACATTATCGCGACCGCCGCCGCCGCCTCCGCAGCCGCTCGCCAACTTGCTTCACAGGATGGCGCGTTCTTGGCCGGCGCGTCACACCAACCGGTATTACCTACGTTCGACTCCGGTTTTCCTGTACAGTTTCGACATACCAGATGATACCTAATGCAATTCTCTGAGATTGGACCGCATACAGGAGATCAAGCGAGGCGACAAGACCGTTATATCAATATAAAATTTTCATTGGACAAAAACTTTCACTTTTTTGGATGGGGGACTGGAGGTTAGTCTCAGTAATGCGCCCATGCAGCCCACGGACACGACCCATACCACCTAATGTAGTTTTTTTTACGTCTTGGTCTTGGTATCATCGCCTCCGACGAAGTACGTAGACGCGTTATTGTACAGAGCAGCATTAAACAGTTCAGTGGCTTCTCCTATTTTTGGAACCTTGATTATAGAGATATCGAGAGAAGTGTCGCTCTCACACCATCATTTTTTTGTAATGTAGTATGAGGAGGTACTGTCGGACATTGTACCATTCAGGGCGATGTTATACCTTAATGTTACATACTTTCGTGGTATCGTTGAGTTCCTGCATCCCGGTAGCTAGGGTTACCTCGATACCGCGAAAACGTCCCTCTCTCTATAAGACTATAAGGTCAACGCACACAGCTGAGAAGGTCATCCTATTCCCAGCCGATGTGGTCAGAAAAGTTCTCATAATTTCAGAGTTTGCGTTGTGGCTTTCATGGGCTGGCAGTCGCTCTTTCTCCCACATGCGTGGATCGGGTAGGCCTATAGCACGGGTTTTCAGGGAACGAATCCATATTTGCGGTTTGGGGTTCCAGGTGTAAGGGAATCGGTAGAGTTAATATGTCTTTTGTACGCTTTTGGGTTGATTATTATTATTGTTTTTGTTTTCATTTCGTTCTCTTCGGGTTTCATCAAGACTAAGAATGTAGTTGGTGTGGTAATGGCATTTGCAATCGACAGATGACAGTTTTTGCCGTGTTTATTGCCAACAGCTGATGGCGCAAGGTTGCTTGTTTCTTTTGTCGCCAACAACGAAGTCATTATGTCGATGTCGAAGTGTCATGCCAATGAAAGTGAAGTTCTTGCCAGTTGCGGATGGGGGGGGGGGGGGAGAAGGTTAGCAGTGGGGGGCGGGTCAGGGAGACGAGGAAAGGGTGGAGGTAGGAGCGTGAGGAGGGTCAAGGAAGAGAAGAGGGGGGGAGGAAGGACAGAGGGGTATAGAGGCCGGGTCAAGTAGGTCGGGTTTCCCTGCCGTGGACGCTGGCCTAGCCTAAAGTCTCTCACTCTCTCCGTCTCCCTCTCCTCCTTCCCTTCCCCTCCCTCCCCCTCCTTACCCGACCTCCCGCTGTCCTTCCGTTCGTCTGTCCCATTCGTCCGGTCTCCCACCCCCCCTCCCTCTCCGCTCTCCTCCCCTTCCTCTCTCTCCTATTCCTACTCCCCCCTCCCTCCCCTCCCCGTAGCCTGCCACCGTCTGGTCCCTGCCCCTTCGCTACGCACCTTCAGCCACTGTTACTAAGCTTGTGTTAAGAATGGCTTCTCTCTTCTACCCTCCTACGCTCTCATCCTCACGACCCGGTTCTCTCTCTCTCTCTCTCTCTTTCTTTCTTTCTTTCTTTCTTTATCTTCGTCAGCTTGTTCGCTTTTTAGTTTGCTCTCGTTTTCTCTCCCTTCTCCCCCCCAGAATCATCACGTCCATTATATTCTCTCTCTCTCTCTCTCTCTCTCTCTCTCTCTCTCTCTCTCTCTCTATATATATATATATATATATATATATATACACACACACACACACATATATATACATATATATATATTATATATATATATAATATATATATTTATACATACGTAAATCCATTTTTAATCACATTTATCGTCATGTGTCTATCCCAACGTGAGACAAGTTTGGACAGCGTGGCTCGTTCGTTACAGATAGATATATAATTACCGATACTTAAGCTGGGAGAGACGAGGGGGAGAGGGGCTTAGAGGAGGGGTAGAGAATAGAGATAGAGGGGGGTAAGGGGAAGCGGAGAGGAGAGGGGGGTAAGGAGGAGAGGGAGGAAGGGGGTGGATGTAGGTGGAGCGAGTAGGTAGTAGGGGGAAGAGGAGGAGAGGGAGGGGGAGAGGGAGAGTGGAGGAAGGGGGTGGAGTGTAGGTGGAGGGGGTGGCTAGGGGATAGAGGGTCTTGAGAGGAGGGGAGGGGAGGGGAGGGGGTGTGGGTACAGTTTCCCTGTCACGTATAACATTACCGCTTGATACGCTGGCGAGACCTGGGAGCCTCCGTGCGCAGTCAGGCCGTCTTCCTTCCGGTGCACGGGGTAGGGGGGTAGGGGGAAGGGAAGGGGGGAGGAGGTGGGAGAGGGATGAGGATAGAGAGGGAGAGGGAGGTTGAGATGGATGTGGAGGATAGAGAGGGAGAGGGATGGGGATAGAAGGAGGTGGGAGAAGAGGATGGAGGTGGGAGGTAGAAAGCTGAAGGGAAATTGGAAGAAGAGGGATGGACAGCAGAATGAGTTGACGGATATGAGAGAGAGAGAGAGAGAGAGAGAGAGAGAGAGAGAGAGAGAGAGAGAGAGAGAGAGAGAGAGAGAGAGAGAGAGAGAGAGAGAGAGAGAGAGAGAGAGGAGGGGAAAGAAAGAAAGAGAAAAAGGTAGAGATATAAAAAGCGTAAGAAGGAGATCCAGACGGAGCGTACTGTGCCCAAAGAGAACACCATCGGGATCACTCCTGACTCATGGAACTGTTTCTCAACCCAGTTTGATGCTGAGCGAATATGTGGCTGCAAGCGAAGGACTTTATTCCATATTGCTTCGTACGCGAGCCTTACCTGAGCGATTTCTTGCCTGATTGGGTCTTGGTGGTCCATCGTTCAAGTGCTTCTTCTTTCTGCTTTTTACTCTCGTTTATTCTTTATTTTGTTTTCTCCCCGTTCGTTCAGTCTCTCTCTCTCTCTCGGAATGTCTCTCTCTCTCTCTCTCTCTCTCTCTCTCTCTCTCTCTCTCTCTCTCTCTCTCTCTCTCTCTCTCTCTCTCTCTCTCTCTCTCTCTCTCGGAATGTCTCTCTCTCTCTCTCTCTCTCTCTCTCTCTCTCTGTCTCTCTCTCTCTCTCTCTCTCTCTCTCTATCTCTCTCTCTGTCGAAGAATTAGTAATGAAACCGTATAGATTATAGATGTAATATATGTGGGACAAGAAAAGAAAGAAGAAGAAGAGGAGGAGGAGGAGGAGGAGGAGGAGGAGGAGGAGGAGGAGGAGGAGGAGGAGGAGGAGGAGGAGGAGGAGGAGGAGGAGGAGGGAGCTGGGTTCCCACAGAAGTGCTACGGGCGAGAATGGCATACTGTCCATTCTCCGCTCCGTGAGGCCCGTGCCCTTCTTCCCCGGAACGCGGTGGAGAACCACATTTGTTTACGATCTCGGGCTGTGTAGGAGGAATTACGTTGTGGATGATGATGATGTTCCTGATTTCTTCTCGCCTTTTGGTGATGCTCGTGAGCGGCGCTGGATCGATGGGGCGGCGGAGGGGGTGGGGGTGGGTGGGGAAGGAAGGAGTTGCGGAGGGAGGGAGGGAGGGGGGGGGGGCGGCGGCGAAGGGACTCCAGGAATTTTGGACTGTGGGTGGGAAGCCCTTCTGGTTGTCTTTGGTCTCTGGTCTCTTGGTTCTCTCGCCCTCTCGCCCTCTCTCGCAGTCTCCCTTGTTTTCTTCTCTTCCTCTTCTTTCCTCTTCTTGCCTTTCGCTCTTTTCTCTTCTCGCCTTTCTCTCTCTCCCTCCCTTGCTACACACACACACACACACACACACACACACACACACACACACACACACACACACACACACACACACACACACACACACACACACACATGTTAAACTGAGTGTGTCACTATGTATATATATACATTTATGTACATATTTAAGTACATATGTACGTGCACAAACACCTGTGGCTCACTATTTGCGTCAGTATTTTGCCGCAATTATTCGCATGTGTATTGAGTAATATTCGGGCATGAGACAGCGATTTATATATATATAAAAATTTAAAGGTTTATCCAGTCACGTTATTGCTTTCATAACGGGTATGTTGACAGTATTTTTGGCAAGTGTATTACAGAGTGTACACGAAGCTTAACTAACCAATGGCATTAACTAAATGCAACGTGTGATTCTTCAGAGTCGCGCTAGCTTTTAACATAACTCGATTCACGTTTGAACTTTGCTGCCAAGTATATCAGTGAGCAGTGTGATTTCCTATTCGCTCTCGAGTCGTTAACATTTACTTCGGTTTCCAAGGGGCTGGTGATATTCTGATGCCCTGCGAGTAGGCTGGCTGCCAGGCCGCCGCTCTCTCTGCCATGAGCGAGTGTTCTTGTCTGCTGGTCCCGTCGCTGGCCGAGGAACCGACAGGGATCCCTCGCGTCTCACTTGAGGGACTGCAGACGCGGCGGAAATGCCGTCCCCTAAACAGAAAAACTAAATAAATACCATAATACCACGCAATGAGGAAATTGCCTTTCAAATAAATAATAATTACCCATCCATTAAAAGGTCTCGGACTTAGGGCAAGAGGCCACTGAGGTGGGATTGGCGTGCTCCGCGGGATGCACAAAAACACGTGGTTAAACTGCAGGCCGAGGCCCTCGCGGTCACTCTGGCCTGGAGCTTCCATGATTAGCTATTTCCAGCGGCCGACCACGTGGCCCGGGACCGCTGGAGCCCTGAGTGTGGATATTTGTCTGTGCGTTTGTGTGTGCGTGCGTGCGTCTTAGTCGTTCGTGGCCGCAGCGTGGACGCTATTGCTTGGACTTCACTCACTCCTCGCTCGCACCTTTCGAAAGTCCTGCGCCCATATTTGGGACTCCCTCCAGGCTGCGTTAGACTCCCACGAGGGTCAGTCTCCGAGGCTCCGCCCTTCGGATGCCTCGAGTCCCTCGGGAGGTTCTCAGGGGCAGGGGCTCGTATGAACGCCAAGGGAGGGGCGGTGGGGGCGCGACGGCCGCTACAGCTATCATGATGCGCTGCACATAAGGCGGCCATTATGTGACTCAGTAGAAATCCTGAGCGGACTCACTGGCCTGTACGTTGTAAAATCAATCCCCCGGGGGTAGGTGCGAGTGGCCGCCCGCACACCAGGGCCGAGGGGCAGTAAGTCAACACCGCGAGAGGGTGTCCTCGTCAGCTGCTGTCGGATCATGTAGGTGCGAGGGCAGGAGAGCGGGGGTGTGGTTACTGACATGTCGTGATGCGGGTTCGGAGGGAGAAAGGGAAGGAGAGAGAGAGAGAGAGAGAGAGAGAGAGAGAGAGAGAGAGAGAGAGAGAGAGAGAGAGAGAGAGAGAGAGAGAGAGAGAGAGAGAGAGAGAGAGAGCGAGGAAGAGAGAAAGAAAACAGATGAAATTAATCCATACATTTGCACTTAGGTCGATCCGAGGTTCACGCGACATGGTGCAGTAAACAGGTGTGGTCGAAGCGCCTGAGCGAGGCGAGTGCGAGCGTGTGCACGGCGAAGGCACCAGGTGAGAGAAAACCCGACTCACCACGCGGGTACGGAGAGAGAACATGTCTGGCTGCGACGTGACCACAGGGGGCTCGAGCGGGCGGCCGAGTTGCACAAATGCTCTCGCTCTGACTCGCTGCAGACGAGTGGCTCGAAAGTAGAATGTGGAGGGCGGAGGGGGTGAAGGGGGGGAAGGAGGAGAAAAAGGGGGTCGCGGAAGGTCAGATTAGGTGAAGGTCGCGAGGGCGGGGACGAGGGGACGGGGACCAGGGGAGGGGAGGATGAGGCCTCCCTCTCTCTATCCTCCTCGGCGAAGGGGGCTTCCCCAATGAGGCATCGAGAACATTCCGGGAATCTTGAGGTGACGTTCGAACATTCCACTAGATTCCTGGAGGTCCTTCAGGCCACGCCTCTCCTTCCTTTCTCCATTCCCGCAGGATTTCGCAGTTATTATCTTTTTCCTCTTCTTCCTTCAGTTCTTATCCCACCCTCCCTCTCTTCTTCGTTCCTTCGTGTTTTTTCCTCCTTCCATCTTCCGCGGTCCAATACCGGGAAATGAGTGCGGGCTGCGTCACTGATCTTCCCCAAGGATTGCAAGGGTGATGCACTGCAAGCGCCGCAGTGCACGAGGGCGGGGTTGGTGACGTCGGTGGTGATTGCGAGCTGCAACCCAGGGTGGCGAAGATGGAGGAGGAGCCCGAGGTTGCCCGGGGATGCGACTATGTAGATAGAATGGAAAATGAAACGAGAGAATGGGTGGTGGGCATTGCGAAAAGAAGAAAAGGGAGAGTAGAGTGGAGGACGTTAATTCATTCTTCTCGGTTTATTGCTGTTGGAAATTGGAATCATAATTTATATTTTTCGCAGGACAAGCTTTCTGTCTTCTATATTTAAGATGGAATTTATTTACTTTTCGTAGATAAAGTGTTAATGAACATAGACATACACAGTATATATACATACATACTGCAAAATAGATATCCTTATAATGTATATGATACATACTTATACATGTAGACATGTATTTTCTCTATGCATACATGCAGATAGTCATAAATACGTAAGTGTATAAATGCATAAATACATACATATATACACACACAAAATAAGATGTAATGAATTCACAGTCAAAATGAAATTACACGTTTTGAAAATCCTCTGAAAAGCTTATTGTGATTCATGAACAAAACCCTTTAACAGTGAACATCAAAAGCATTGATAATGAGTTTGACTGAATGTATATATTTATATTTTCTTTGTTTCTCCGCAGGTGAGTACAGAGGTCCTACATACTGCTGTGGCGGAAGACGGTAAGATTTCTGTTAACAATTGCAGATTCAAGGAGAGGAAGGGGGGGAAAGAGAGAGAGCGAGAGAGAGAGAGAGAGAGAGAGAGAGAGAGAGAGAGAAATAAATAAATAGAGAGAGAGAGAGAGAGAGAGAGAGAGAGAGAGAGAGAGAGAGAGAGAGAGAGAGAGAGAGAGAGAGAGAGAGAGAGAGAGAGAGAGAGAGGGAGGGGGGGGGGGGGAGGGAGGCAAAGGGAAAGAGAGGAGGAGGAGGAGGAAAGGAAGGCTATAGGTAGGGAGAAGTAAGGGGAATAGGAAAACGGAAACGTGAGAAGGGTAGGTGAAGGAGGTATTTCAATTTTCCTTCTTTCCTTCGTCTCTTCTTCCCTTCCCATTTCCCTTCCTCAAGTTTTTTTCCCCTCCCTCCTCAGTCATTCCCTCTCTCCCTTCCTTCCTTCCTTCATTCCTTCCTTCCCTCCCATCTCAACTTTTTACGCTTTCTTCTACCTCCCCTCCATCCCTCTTCAACTTTTTTACTCTCCCTTTTACCTTCCCTCCTTCCCCACCTCAAACATTGCCTCCCTCCCCTCTCCTCCCTCCTTTCCTCCCCACCTCAGCTATTCCCTCCCTCCCTACCCCTCCCTCCTTACCTCCCTGTCTCAGACATTCCCGCCCTCCCTTTTCTTTCCTGCCTCAACCTTATTTTTCCCTCCCTCCCTCCCTCCCTTCTCCTCCTCAACCATTCCCTCCCTCGCTAACCCTCCAACGCCCATAATGCCTTACTGCACACAGGACCCCCCCTCCCCCCCCTGACACATCGCACTCCCCACTCACATATCCTAACGTGGTTTTGTGCTCTGTGACTTCTCGTTATAGCGGCTCATGCATGTCGATCAGAGATACTGAATTAATGCCTGAGTTTTCCATTTTTCTGAAAGTTTACAGAGGGATGTTAAAAAAAAGGAGAAGAGAGTTGTCAGGGCGAGGTATTATTGTCATATTTTTATGCAGTAGATGAATGACAGCGTCTCTTTGAAGGATGTTTGTCATTCATGACATGTAGATCCAACTCTATTGTAATGTCGAAGTCTTTACATACAGCACAATCACTGCTGCATGATGGAATGGAAAATCTTATATATATATGTAGGGGGCAGCGTGTATGTGTGTTTATAGATTTTTGTCATGTATGTTTATAATCTTATGCACTTTGTTATTACTGTTATTGTGCTGAATGTCATCATGTTTATTGTTATCAAGATCATTACTATCATTATCGTCATCATCATTATCATTATCATTATCATTATCAATATCATCATCATTACCATCATCATCATTATAGTCATTTTTATCATTATCATCATTATAATTATTATAATAATTATTTGTGTTCTTCATAAAAGTGCAAACCTTTGCCTATTGATTTCTCCTTGCCTCGCTTAGCCTTTTGATTCATACGCATTCTCGTGTGAATTCAGGAAAAGAACTTGAATCGGTGGGCCTTTGTCTCGCATCAGAGGAATCCAGTTCAGGACTTACAACCAACAGCAGCGTCCAGTATTCGATTGAACGCGCGTAGTTTAAAGGCCGCGTTCATTCGCCCGCGTTCTTCTCCATCCTGTTTGTTTGTCTCTTCTCCGTTTCTCTTTGCGTGACTCTCAGGCGCCAACGGACGGCGTATGAATAATGTTCGCCGGGACAGCGGAGAGGCATCGCGAGACAATAGAGGGCCTCTTAAGTCACGCCGCAGGAGCTCCCTCTCCTTGAAGGCGAGCCCGACGCGCAGGCAGATGCGTTCGCTCTCCTGCGCTCGGCCCGGCTCTTGTTCGTTGTCTTCTCCGATTCTTGTTCGTTGTCTTCTCCGATTCTTCTCGTCTTAACCTGCTTCGTCCGCTTTTTTAAGGAGGCGAGACTCTCGAATGAGGAGGAGTAACAAGAGCGAGACAATGGCAGCGTCTTTAGGAAGATGAATCTGTGATCCCCAACAAGCCTCTCCCAAGTTTGAGTACCTCACACCTGTTTTACATATTCAGATGCCTCTCTGTGAGATAAAGTTAGCTAGCTGGATTGTACGTGTCCAGTACGCTCCCCCAGGCGCCTCAATTGTTCGGATTACTTACGCTTCTTTTATACAGCGAAGGGAACCCGACTCGCTGCACTAATGAACCTTGGCAGACATAAACCTCAAAGGCCCCCCCGGCCAGCATGCAGGAATTCTTCCCGTCAGGACAAACAATGCGCGGCCAAGATTAGATCCGTAAGCTTCACCAAAACGTGTGCACTCCAGAGCGACAAACAAAGCCGGCGCTGCAGAGTGGCTGCCGCGGACCCCGTCGTCTTCGGGCGAGAGGGACGACATGTTTAGCATATCCCAAGGTGGTCCCTGTTAGAGCCGTCCGCTAGCGACACCCACCGCCTCCACCACCACCGGCCCCGAGCAAGGCAGGTTACTGGCCTTATATCGCCGTCCGGGATGTTACATTCTTCACGGAGGGAGGGGCGCGGGCGGCGGAGGGAAGGGAAAGGCGGAGGGAAGCAGGTAAAGGAGGGAGCAGGTAAGGAAGGGAAACGGGTAAGGGAGGGAATCGGCTCTCCTTCAACTCAGGCAGCGACACGTGGGAAGTAATTCTGTGCCAGAGGGAACTTCGTCTTTGTCAATAGGAATGTGGGTTGTGACAGTGGAGGCTCACAGTGCAAGAGGGAGCCCGGTAATGGAGGGAATAATCATCATATAGGAAGGTAGGCCGAGTTAATGGAAGGGAAGAGGCCCAGAGGAGAGGCATGAATTGGCTGAGAGAGTCGAGAAGAACCCACACGGAGAGCGGCATGAAAGCGGGTGCATGGAAAATCGTCGAGGCTCGAGAGAGCATGACCGAGCACGTCGTCACCAGGAGCGGGTCTGGCCTAGAATAACTTGATGCGTTTTAAGATAGAAAAAGAATTCAGTCACTGGAGGAGGGAGGATATGGACGAGCAGCCAGAGGGATAGAGAGAGAAAGAAAAAGGTCAGCGGAGCGTCGACGGCCGGGAGGAGAAAAGACCGGAGGAAGAGTACATGACGGAAAGAGGGCGGAATGTAAGCCGAGAACCTTCGGGGAGCAAGAAGTCCGAGTGTCTTAAGATGGAGGAGCTGGCCATACCTTGAGGGAACACTCGAGGTTTATGGTCGGCCGCTTCGGTACAGAATATTTGTCATAAACTCTTCTATTATAGGTGCTGGTCCGCTGATAGGACAAGAGAGAGAGAGAGAGAGAGAGAGAGAGAGAGAGAGAGAGAGAGAGAGAGAGAGAGAGAGAGAGAGAGAGAGAGAGAGAGAGAGAGAGAGAGAGGAAGGAAGGGATTGCGGGGTGGGGGATAGAGAGAAAGAGAGAGAGAGAGGGGGGGGGGGGGGTATAGAGAGAGAGGCGTGCTAGAGAAAGAGTCCGAGGGGTTTACAGGAAGAAAAACGCCCCGAGGAAGATCTTCCACGAAGAAGAAAATAGACGAAGTGGCAGGATGTGAGTCCTTGCAGATCGCTTGAGATGGGAAACGATATCCTCTTTATCGGGCGAAGAATGGGAAGGAACCCTCCAACAAGGTCTTCTTGAGTTAGTCAGGCGTGGAAGGACTCTGAATGCGTGCGCTAAGGTATTAGGCAGACGCTGTTCAGGATGTTTAGTCTGCTGAGGGCGTCAGTCTAGTGGGCGTGTTACACCGGGATAGATGTACAGTATGCACCCATGATTCTTGGGTATTGGGCGAAAGGGCGTCAGTGGGGCTCGCGAGTACCACCAGACACAGAAGAAGCACCATGAAAGACGCTGGGATCATTGATAAGGGCATCGCAGGCTCGAAGGGTATTATACAACTTGCCTTTGGGCTTACGGCAGTGGGCGGGGGAAAATTTATGGTCCACGGTTGAAGACGATGAAAGACGCGGACGTGTTTACCATCACGACGAGCCCTCGACTCCCCGGGACTCGGTTCTTGGTTCTCATTGGTTCTCCTCACGGATCGTTCTGACTCCCCGGACTCGTGGTCAGCTGATTCGGCTCTCGTCGGGGCTCCTCTCGGCTCGTTTTGACTCCCGTGACTCGCTTTTTGCGGACTCGGCTCGCTCTCTCCTCGGCTCTCTCTCTCACCCCGGGAACTCCCAATCGCGTAGGAAACGCTCACCAGGAAAATCCTGCGGCTGAAATCACGCGCTTTTAGGATATGATGAAACAGATTTCTTTCCCCTCCTTCTCCTCCTCCCTCCTCCCTCCTCCTTCTTCTTCTTACCACTGGGAGATTCGAAGATTTCGTAGAAGTTTGGTGGGCAGAGGGTTTCTACACAGAACACGTTAATGCCAGATGCGGCAGAAAATGAAGAGGTGGGGGGAGATGTGCCGGCCAGAAGAACCCCGAAGGTGAGCAGGTTACTGTGAGCTACGGCGCAACGAGAGCAGAGAGATGGGAACCGTGCGAGGGAGGGGAATCGAGGCGGCGAAGCAAAGGAGGTGGAGAGAGGGAGAGAGGGAGGGAGGAGAAAGGAAGAAGGGAGGAAGGGAGGGAGGAGAAAGGAAGAAGGGAAGAAGGGAGGAAGAAGCGAGGAAGGGAAGGAGGAAGGGAAAGAAGGAAGGAAGGAGGAAGGAAGGAGGAAGAATGGAGAGAAGAGGAAGGGAGGGAGAGAGGGAGATAAGGAGGGAGGAGAGGGAGGGAAGGTGTGAGGGAAAGTGGGAGAAAGGGAGGGGGGAGGGCGTAATGAAGCCAGAGGGCTAATCAAGCAAGATGAAAGATGGAACAGCCCCTCAGGATAGTCTTTTAAAGGTTTAATTAGAGGGAGAACTTGAACTACTGTGAATAGACACATCGTCGACTTGCATTTGGCAAAATGGCTACGCACGTATTTTTTATATTTTTTAAATTTTTTTACTCTTTTCTTATTTTCTTATTTCTTTGCTTATTTTCTTCTTTAAGAAGAGAATAAGAGTAGGAGGTTAAAAAGAAAGGAATTATGGACAAGTCCGACTTCAATTAGAGACGGCACCGGATTTCCTCGAGCGGGTCGGGTCGTGTGAGGGGGGGAAGGGGGGAGGGGGCGCTCTCCCGTGGCCTCGCTGGGGCCTCTTCTCGAATGGTTGGCGAGTCCCTGGTGTCAAGTAGCGGCCGATGGTTGGCGACGGGGCTGTTTTGTGGTTGCTTGCCCTTGGGGAATGCGGCTGGAGGGAGGTGGGTAACTGGGTAAGGCTTTGATGGGTAAGGGGGTGAGGGGATGAGTAAGTTGCTTGGATGGGTAAGGGTGGGTGGGTAAGTTGCTTGGATGGGTAAGGGTGGGTGGGTAAGTTGCTTGGATGGGTAAGGGTGGGTGGGTAAGTTGCTTGGATGGGTAAGGGTGGGTGGGTAATTTGCTTGGATGGGTATGGTGGGTGGGTAAATAGGTGGTGAGTAGGTAACTTGCCGGTGGGTATGGTGGGTGGGTAAGTAGGTGATGGGTATGGTGGGTGGGTTAGTAAGTGGTGGGTATGGTGGGTGGTTAACTAGCTGGTGGGTGGTGGGTTGGGATAAGGGTTTCTGCTATGTAGCTCCAAGATTTATTAGTTTTCCTCAAATGTATATATTTTGTTTCGAAGATTAGACTCACTTTTGTTGTCGCCGCTCACGCTCTTTTTCCTCCCCTCCCCCCCTCTCCCCTTCTCCCTCCTCCCCCCCTTTCCCCTTTCCCCTTTCCCCCTCACCTCCCCCTAAAAAAAGAGAGAGAAAGAATATAAAAAAAAAAATGTATATATATCGTAAAGTCTGTGACGCCATTGCTAATTATGAACTGAAAATTGGAACAGGTCATGCGCGAATTTTTATTTTGGACATGTTAAGAGTGACATCACGCTCGGATAACGGCGCTTTGCATCGGGCACAGTCGGATACGGAAGACCGGGTAATTCGCACAGTAGTCGGGTTCGGGAATACCGGAGGCTGGAGGAGGGAGGGGAGGGGGGGAGGGGGTAGGGAGTCGAGGGGGGGAGGGGAAGAGGGAGGGAGAGGAGGGGGGTTAGGGAGTCGAGGGGGGGAGGGGAAGAGGGAGGGAGGGGGGGGGGGAGAGGATCGAGGCCGAATGCGGGTGACCGGTTCGAGATGACCGTCTTGGCTCAGAGGAAATGACAGAGTAAGACTTGACCCGAGGGAGGAGGAACCGCGTCGGCCGGACCTCGACCTCAGCCAGCGACCACGGGCGCCGGACCCAAACCCCTTGGGGAGGGTTTCAAAGAGGGGGAGGAGGGGGGAGGGGGGGGGTGGAAGGGGGTAAGAAGAATTCTAAACTCCACCAACCCTCTCACTAGACCTAAAATCCGGGGGGGGGGGGGAGATGGTTGTCGAAGGGAGGGGTGGAAGGAGTCCCTAAAAGAGTAAAAAAGGGACCTTAAAACCTACCCTGAGACCTAAAACCCTAAGGGGAGGGGAAGGGGGGGTGAGGACGACCCGAACCCTCCTTAAGACTGAAGCTGTTTGGTGTCCTAACCCTCAGGGGAATGATAACGACACGAAGCCCTGGTCTGAAAAGAGGCTACGATAAGATATTAAAAAAAAAAAAAAGGGCGGATGTTAGTCCACGAACTTATCGATACACCCTCGGCCAGGCGGCGATAGGAGCGGAACTTATCGATACACTCATGGCCAGGCGGTGATAGGAGCGGTCATTAAGGAAGTGAAATATAATGCTCGGATCAAAGGCCTATAACCGACAAATATCCGATCGAAGTGGAATCAGACGATCCCATTCACTCACGCACGCACGTTTCGCCGCCGTTCGCTCGCGTTGTTTCGCTCTCGTTGTCACTCGTGGAATGAGTGAGTAAAGGGTGTGAGAGT
>NC_061836.1:29458458-29465958 GCF_019202785.1 Penaeus chinensis
TTGGAAGTTTTGTCGGGTTGGAAGCTTCGTCGGGTTGGAAGTTTTGTAGGGTTGGAAGCTTCGTCGGGTTGGAAGTTTTGTAGGGTTGGAAGCTTTGTCGGGTTGGAAGCTTCGTCGGGTTGGAAGCTTCGTCGGGTTGGAAGTGTTGTCGGGTTGGAAGTTTTGTCGGGTTGGAAGTGTTGTCGGGTTGGAAGCTTCGTCAGGGTTGGAAGTTTTGTAGGGTTGGAAGCTTCGTCGGGTCGAATGCTCCGTCCGTTCGAGAGCTCCGTCTTGCTGGGAGCTCTGTCTGGCCGAGAGAGGCCCGTCCGGTCAAGAATTCCGGCGATCTCCGTGCATGCTATTAGGTCATCCAGGGTTTATCAGGTCGTTATGATAAGTGACGTTTTCTGTCGTGTGCTCTTCTCGACATCCGGCCGGGGGGTAATTATTCCTGACGCCCTCCTTCCATCCCTCCCTCCCCCCCCCCCCTCCTCATACTTCCTCTCTCCCGTTCATATCTAATCTCAGTCTTTTCGTAAACTTTGTCTCTCTTTTTGTCAACCTCTCTCTCTCTCTCTCTCTCTCTCTCTCTCTCTCTCTCTCTCTCTCTCTCTCTCTCTCTCTCTCTCTCTCTCTCTCTCTCTCTCTCTCTCTCTTTCGTTGTTTCGTTTTTTCTCTCTCGCTCATTCACCTCTTCTCGTCTTTCTCTCCCCCTCGTCTTTTCTTTAATTTCCTGGCGCCTGTCTGTTTTTTGGCTCTCTTTAACTCCTTGTGTTAATTTACTTATCCGCAATCACTCTGCACGCCTTGTTTGTCCCTCTTCCGCCCTTTGTGCTCGGGGTCTGAGGGAGTCGGCCCCCTCCCCTTCCCTCCCTACCTCATTTCCCCCTTCTACACTCCGCTCACTCCTTCCAACGTCTCTCTCCTTCCCTCCTTCCCGTCTTCTCTTCTTCTCGGCTTCTCTTCTTCCCACTCCTCTTCTAGTCGCCTCCCTTCCCTTCTCCTACCCTCCATACCCCTCCCCTTGCCGTCCTCTCCACATCCCTCCCCTCTCCTTCCTCTCCCCTCCCTCCCCTCCCCTCCCCTCCCCTCCCCTCCCCGCCCCTCCCCTCGCCTCCCCTCTCATCCACCTTCCTCCCCTTCCCTCCCCTCCCCTCCCTTCCCCTCCCCCTCCCCTCTCATCCACCTTCCTCCCCTCCCCCCACCCCTCCCCTCCCCTCCCCTACCGCCATCTATAAGGCAGGTGGCACGCATGACGTCATCAAATTGCAGGACCATCTTTTTTTTATCTCTCTTTCTGTTGCGTGTGAATATGTATAACCCCTTTTTTTTATTTTATCTTATTTATGTATCTAGCTAACTATAGAGCTTTTTCTTATATCTCACTGTCATTTTGTTTTAGTTTTGTCTTTTCGACTGTTTATGTGAGTATATAGAATTAATTTCATTTCCAGTGTGTGAGGGTGTGTGTGTGTGTGTGTTTTTCTCTCTCTATGTAAATGCGATTTTATTTGTATAGCTTATGTCTTTTGTGGCTCTGACGGAATTGTTCCATCCACGTGGACGAGAATAATTATTTTTGCTGTTAGCGGTTGTACTTAGAAGCTGCAATTATGTATCCCCCGCCCTCACTCTATAGCTCTTTCTTTCTCTCTTTCTTTCTTGCTCGCTCGCTCGTTCGCTTCTCGCTCTCTTTCTCTCTCTCTTTCTCTCTCTCTCTCGCTCTCCCTCCCTCCCTCCCTCTCCCTCTCCCTCTCCCTCTCCCTCTCCCTCTCCCTCTCCCTCTCCCTCTCCCTCTCCCTCTCTCTCTCTCTCTCTCTCTCTCTCTCTCTCTCTCTCTCTCTCTCTCTCTCTCTCCCTCTCTCTCTCTCTCTCACCCTCTCTCTCTCTCTCTCTCTCTCTCTCTCTCTCTCTCTCTCTCTCTCTCTCTCTCTCTCTTTCTTTCTCTCTCTCAGAGGAACTCCCGGATGACCTGTGCTAATTACTGTGCTCAAGGTGATGAAAGTGTCAAAATCTGTCGGAAAAAATAGCCTAAAGAAACGCGGATGTGGACACGCATACACGCACATGCACACGCACGCAAGGAGAGGGGGAGAAAGAGAGAAATAGAGAGGAAAAAGAAAGGAATAAAAGAAAGAAGCAGAGAGAAAGAAGGAAAGGAGGGAGAGGGATAGCTAGAGACAGAGACAGAAATGGCTAGAAAGAAAGAAAGAAAGAAAGAATTAGAAAGAGAGAGAAAAAGAGAAAGAAACAAAGAAAGAGAGAACTAGAGAAAGAGAAAGAGATACAGCAAACCGCCACAGACTCAGTCCATCCGTCATGACAGACCGAGGCTACGCCACCCGTCCGAACGCAACAGGTTTTTTTTCCCCCGCGAGTCGAGTGTGTGATGGTTCGGGTTCCGTGGTGGCTAGCGATTCGGTCTGTTGTCATGCCGGCGCCCGCATAACTCCAGCGGGCGTGCGTGGATGTCGAACTTTTCTTCCATGATTATTTTGAGGGGAAAAAAAGAGTAATGATTCCTTTATTTATATATATATATATATTTTTTCCCTCCCCCGGGTTGTTTTGATGAAAGGTTTTGGAAGTAGATGTTGTAGGTGAAGGAGGAGGAGGAGGAGGAGGAGGAGGAGGAGGAGGAGGAGGAGGAGGAGGAGGAGGAGGAGGAGGAGGAGGAGGAGGAGGAGGAGAGGAGAAGGAGAAGAAGGAGGCGATGACAGCGGCGTCGAAAATCAATCACTGACTCTCGACATGGATGGCTAAGGCTGTGCTCGGTCTGGCTGGAGGGTCGGTCGGTCGGTCGCTCGCTCTCTGGCTCCTCCTCAAGCAAGCGTAAAGGCAGAGGAACAGAGGAGGAAGGGATATGTGAAGAAAGGGCTTAGAAAACCATTTGTTTCGTTGCTCTAGTTATGTGTTTTTGCGTTATTATTGTTGTTATTTCTATTATTGTTGTATTGATGTTATTATTATCGTTGTTACTAATTATTATTACTATGATTGTCATCATCATCACCATCATCATCATTACTATTATTATTGTTGCTGTTGTTGTTCTTGTAGAATAATAATTCGTTTTATTATTATTATTACTGTCATCTTCATTTATCATAATCAATCTACTTAATTAATGTTCACTTTTTTTATAATTTGCTGTTCCATTTTTGATAAGTCTGACCTCACATACGTCCTCGCCGAATGCATCTTGTAGCATTTCCGCTCGGCTGAGTTCGTGATGAGTCAGCTGAGTTCGTGATGAGTCAGCTGAGTTCGTGATGAGTCGTGATGAGTCAGCTGAAGTCCGTGATGAGTAAAATGGGTGACTCGAGGAATGAGAACTCTGCAGGTACCAAAGCTTCCTCTGTGGTACTCCGGGATCAACAGGCCACGTGGGTACCTTTCGTCGATTTGGATGTTTAGAAGCCATTCGGGGAAAAGGGACGTTTAATGTTGGGATGGAAGGAGGGAAGGGAGGAAGGGAGGAAGGAAGGGGGATACGGAGGGAAAGAAGGGGAGGAAGAGGATGAGGAGGAGATGGGGAAGGAGGGAAAGAATGTTGGGGGGGGGGGATAAAGGGAAAGGGGAAAGAGAGGGGTGAAGGGGAAATAGAGAAAATGAGAAGAAAAGAGACTGAAGAGAGGCTGAAAAATTAGGAGAAGAGAAGGGGAGAGAAGAAAAGCAATGAAAATAAACGAAAAAGAAATGTAAAAAAAAGAGAAGAGAAGAGACAAGAGAAGACAAGACGAGGCGCAATAAGAAAGGAGAAGGGAAGAGAAGAGAAGGGAAGAGGCAGAGGAAGAGGAAATGGAGGAGTATGAACCCTTATCGCTCCCTGATCGTGTCCAGTGCTTCGTCGACTCCGCCAGGCACCGAGAGAGGCGATCGACCCTGGGCAGCTCCTGTCTGTCTGCTTGTTCGTCTGTGTCTGTCTGCTTGTTTGTCTATCTGTCTGTCATGTGACTTTGTCTGTCATGTCTGTCTATCATAATGATAAATTCATCAAATCAAATAAAATGTCTGTGTCTGTCTGTCTGTCTGTCTGTCTATCTGTCAGTCACGGAGGAGCGAAATGGCGAGTGTCGTTGGCTAAGTATACCAGGTGTTGAAGAGATGATTGTTAATATTATTTCTTTAAAGTTCTTCAAGGTTCTTTTTTCACTTTTTCATTTTCATGTTTCGGGATCTTTTTCTTTTTCTCTTTCCCTTCCTCCCTCCCTCCCATTCTTCCTCCCTTCCTCCTCTTCTTCCACCCTCTTTCTCTTCCTCCCTTCCTCCTATTCTTTCCTCCCTCCCTCCTATTCTTCCTTCCCTCCCTCCTATTCTTCCCTCCCTCCCTCCCTCCCACCCACCCTTCCCCCCACCGTCCCTCCCTCCCTACCTCCCTCACTTCCCCCCTCTCCCTCCCTCCCTCCCTCCCTCCCCCCCTCTCTCCCTCTTTATCTTCCTCCCTTCCTCCTATTCTTCCCTCCCTCCCTTCCCCCCGCCGACCCTCCCTCCCCCCCCCTCCCCCCCTGATAGTCGTGCCAGCAACCGTGTAAACTTCCTGTGTAAGGAGTATTGGATCCGATTTATGTTTATAATAGAGGGTTTTGCATCAGACGGAGAGGACGTGTGTGTGTGTGTGTGTGTGTGTGTGTGTGTGTGTGTGTGTGTGTGTGTGTGTGTGTGTGTGTGTGTGTGTGTGTGTGTGTGTGTGTGAGAGAGAGAGAGAGAGAGAGAGAGAGAGAGAGAGAGAGAGAGAGAGAGAGAGAGAGAGAGAGAGAGAGAGAGAGAGAGAGAGAGAAAGCAAGCAAGGAAGCAAGCAAGAGAGAAAAAAGAAAGAAAAAGAGAAAGAGAAAGAAAGAAAGAGAATAAAAAAGAAAGGCGAAGATCACGAAATGCTGATACTAAAGCGAAGAGGAAAAAAGAGCGAGTAGATATACGAGTGAACGAATGAATAAGCGAATAAGCGTGAATAAGAAACGCGGGGGAGATATTGACCCAGAGAAAAGAGAGAAAAGACAAAAGGCCGAAAGACGGAGTATAGGATATTGATAACAGTGTTGGAAGGGTCAAGGCATTCGGACGATTAAAGCGAAGGGGAGGAGATGCAGGTGAGGGAGGAGGGTGGGGAAGGGAGGGAAGGGGTGGAGGAAGAGGGGAAGGGAGGGAGGGGGTGGAGGAAGAGGGGAAGGGAGGGAGGGAGGGAGGAGGGTGGGGGAGGGAGGGAGGAGGGTGGGGATGGGAGAGAGGGAGTGAAGGAAGAAGAGGGGAAGGGAGGGAGGGGGGAGGAAGGAAGAGGGGAAGGGAGAGAGGGTGGGGTAGGGAATGGGTGAGGCAGGGAAGGAGGAAGGGAGTAGGTGGGGAAGATATGCAGGTAAGGGAGGGAGAGGGTGGGAGGGAGGGACGTAGGGAGGGAGGGAAGGGAGACGGTGAAGAAGAAGGATATAGGGGGAGGCGTAGGTGGATGATAGGCGGGTGAGATCACGTATTATCTCTCCCCCTCCCCCTCTCTCCCTCCCGCTCTCCTCCCTCTCTCCTCCCATCCCTCCCTCTCCCTCCCTCTCTCTCTCTCTCTCACCTCGTTATCTCGGCGGACATACCAGGTTGCCTAACCCTTCCTGTGGCTGAAGTCTGACAGGTATTGGTACTTTATGCCCGCGTCGCTTCTCCCGGGAATGGCTCGGACGGTTCCTGCTGGTGGGAACCGGGGGTGGGGGGGCAGGTAGTTTGATTGCCGTGGGGGGGGGGATGAGATGGCTTCTTTTTTTTTTTTTTTTAATTGTTTGATTTTATATATTTTTAAGTGTTTGGGTTGTTTTTCGTTGTTTGTAATTTTTTTTCACACACACACACACACACACACACACACACACACACACACACACACACACACACACACACACACACACACACACACACACACACACACACACACACACACACACACACACACACACACACACACACACACACACACACACACACACAATCATACACACACATACACACACATACACATACACAAACACGGACTCACATACTCACATGTCCAAATACCACAAGAAAATATTAAAAAAAAAAAAAGTAGCCATGTCTTAATCGTTACCAGTTACTGCATGAGGTCAACTTGTTCTGGCAACAATGTTTGCGTCACTAGCAAAAGAAAAAAAAAAAGGAAATATGGAAAAAAAATAGTCCATTGCTAGCAAGATTTCCGAACCGGTTTTTTCTGTTTTTTTTTTTTTTTTTTTTTTTTCAGAAACGAATTTCTGGGTATAGAAGTATATACTTTTTTCTCCCATCCCCCCCTTTTGCTGCCTTTTATATTTTCCCCCCCTTTTTTTAAAGAAGCGAATTTCTGAGCATTAGAAGTCTGTCCTCCCCCCCCCCACACCACCGCTTTCCCTTCACCCCCTACCCCCACCCCTACCCCTACCCCCGTCGTTGTATATATCGAGGCGTTGACTTAAAGGAATTCCAGGCTTACGTGCATGCGCATTAAGTGAATGTGAAGTCGTTATGCGAACGGCACCCATTTCCATGTAAACACGCTGTTCGGTGTTTATTTACGGCTTGCGTTACTGGTTTCGCGTCTGCAAGATGGGTGGGGGTCGTTCGTAGGAGAAAGAGAGGGAGAGAAAGAGAGGGAGAGAGGGAGAGGGAGAGAGGGAGGTCGTGGTATTTCTTTTGGGGTTGGGGGGGGGGGGCAGGGAAGGAAGGTGGAGGAGGAAGGTAGGTAGGAAGGAAGGAAGGAAGGAAGGAAGGAAGGAAGGAAGGAAGGAAGGAAGGAAGGAAGGAAGGAAGGAAGGAAGGAAGGAAGGAAGGAAGGGAGGAAGGAAGGAAGGTTGGGAGGGAGGGAGGGAGGAAGGTGGAGGGAAGGACGGAGGGAAGGAGGGGGTGGGAGGGAAAGAGCGTGGAGGGAAGGAAAGGGAGGAGATAGGAGGAAGGAAGAAGGAAGGGGAGGAGGAAAGGAAGGTAAAAGGAGAGGAAGGAAAGAAGGGGCAAGGAAGGGAGAAGGGACGTGAAGCGGGACGACTACTAAGGGGGAGAGAGAGAGGGGGGGGGGGCAGGTCGTGCGCCGGAGACAGCTCAAGGACGACCCGTTTTCTATCGTCGAGGTGATGGCAGAAGTCTTAATTTTCTCGGGCGATAAAAAGGAAATCTCTCGATTATCTTGATCTCTTGCCGTCCCCCTGAGCGATCGCGATTTCCTCTGGGACGATAATGTGTCGTGTCTCCTTACGTTTACATTAGTTGTTTTTTTGTGTGTGTGTTTTTTTTTTTTTAGTTTAGTTTAGTGGGTTTTTTTTATAGTTTTGGAGGTCTATTTATTACAGTGTTTCGTTTTCCTTTTTGCGTTTCTTTTATATTTTCTTTCCCCCTATTATTCCTACCTTTGTCTCTCCCTCCCCATCAAATTTCTTTCTTCCTTGTTTCTGTCTTTCCTTCCCCCCCTCATTTCGTGTTTTTCCCTCATTCCCTTTTTTACCTTGTTTCTCTCCCTTCTTCCCTCCCTCTTTACGTCTCTCCTTTCATTCGTCC
>NC_061836.1:29483458-29495958 GCF_019202785.1 Penaeus chinensis
TGTGTATGTATGTATCAGGATGTGCAAGTATATACATATGTGTATGTACGTATGTACGTATATACATATTTATGAATATAAGAAGAGAGAGAGAGAGAGAGAGAGAGAGAGAGAGAGAGAGAGAGAGAGAGAGAGAGAGGGAGAGGGAGAGGGAGAGGGAGAGGGAGAGGGAGAGGGAGAGGGAGAGGGAGAGGGAGAGGGAGTGAGAGAGAGAGAGAGAGAGAGAAGGTCGTAGAGCGAGGCATACCGCACGGCCCTAGAGGCGAATAGGCCGTCTGCCACGAGAGGTTTCCCGCGGGTCAGGCAACAAGTATGGCGCGGTCGTTCGGTCGAAGTTGTGCCGTTGGTGTGGCGTGTTGGCCCTCATGAATACAGGATATTGATGGGTTGTAATGCTGTAACGATCCTGCCTTCATGTTTACTGATAAGAGGTCTCGGTGCATAGGAGACACTGGTTTAGAGAGGGAGTGAGGTTAGGTTGGGTTAGGCTGGGTGGTTGTACGTGGCTTTCTCTCTTTCTTTCTCTCTCTCTCTTCTCTCTCTTTCTCACTTTCTCTCTCTCTCGGTCCCATTCATTCTCTCTCTCTCTCTCTCTCTCTCTCTCTCTCTCTCTCTCTCTCTCTCTCTCTCTCTCTCTCTCTCTCTCTCTCTCTCTCTCTCTCTCTCTCTCTCACGCACACAATTATTTATGCTTATGCACACATACATATGCACACACGCTTAATCATACACGTACACGGACACGTAGAAACTCAATTACATAATACGTGGCACTTTTCATTCCTCGCACACTGACTCACCGTTGATTGAAAGATAATTCAAGGAGGAACCAGGGTACAGTGTGACGCGCGGCTGTAGTGCGCATGCGCGAGATAACGCAGGACAGATGGTGACGAGAGAGCAAGTGTGACGGTATGGACGTATGAGAGATGGCAGGTGGCGGCGGCGGCGGCGGCGTGTGCAGCGGACCCTTGCCTTTCGAGTGTTTACTTGGGGTTTTGAGGGGTTGGGAATGGGGAGGGAGAGGGAGGGGTTGGGAATGGGGAGAGAGAGGGAGGGGTTGGGAATGGGGAGGGGGAGGGAGGGGTTGGGAATTGAGAGGGGGAGGGAGGGGTTGGGAATGGGAAGGGAGAGGGAGGGGTTACTTCTCTTCCTTCCTCCCCCCCTTTTTTAACTTTTTTTTTTCTTTCTGTAGCGGTTTTTGCTTTTTTCTAATCGCTCTCTCTCTCTCTGGGTTTCTTTCAGTTCACTTCCTTTTTTTCTAGATTCCTACCGTACGTTCTTTCTTTCCCTCTGTCTCTCCCTCCATTCTTCCCTCCCTCCTTCCCTCTTTCTTCCTCCCTCCCTCCTTCCCTCTCTCTTCCTCCCTCCCCTCTTTCGTCCTCCCTCCTTCCCTCTCTTTCCCTCTCTCTTCCTCTGTCCCTCCCTCCCTCCCTCTCTCTCCCTCTTTTTGTCTCTCCGTTCTTTATGCCCCTTCCTCTATTCCTCGTGCGGGTCAGTGGTTTCGGGCTTCGAGCGGACGTGAAACAGCAATTTTGCTTTGATTTCCATGCCCTTCTTACCCTCAAGATGGTTTCCAGGTTCAGGTCCTTGCGGGCGAAAAGGGCATACCCACACGCGCGCGCCGCTGGTTCATGGCTGGAGGTTTCGGGTTTAAATTCTGGGACTTCAAGGCTGTGCCCCTTTCCCTTTGGCGCCGCGGATAAACTCTTCCGTCTGTGTTGTTGGAAATGGTTTAGGGGGGGGGGAGGGGTAAAGGGGAAAGGAAGGTAGGGGAGAGATGGGGGGGGGGGGGGCAGTGCTAGCGCTACCTGATCCCGAAAGCTGGGCGAATAAGGAGGTGCTCAAACCACGGCTAGAATAAATGTTTATGAATCGTTTTCTCGGGATCTGTGGCGAGCTGTTACGTCCCTCGCGCGAGTAGGATGGGCGGGATGGCAGGCGGGCGGGCGGTGAACGGAGGAGGGAGAAACGCAGGCAAGTCAGAGAACGGACCTTTTTTTCTTCTCTCTCTCGTACACCTGGTCTCGTCCCGGTCCGGATAAATGGGAGGGTTTTCACGAGCTTATGCCCTTTACATCACGGTTAAAAGGAGCGCCATTTACCCGGCAGTCCGGCCGTAATCCGGTTTAGGAGAGGCGGCGATCGCGGAAAATTCGGGCGCAGAGTGTTGCAATAACGGGTGATGAGTTAGCGGGCATAAGTTAGCGCTTCCTGCTGTCTTCGCTAGGGAGTGCGCCGTCGCCCGGCCGGGGGATCTTTTATTATAGAGACTTTGTATAAACAAGAGTTAAGCTTTGATGATTTTGAAACCAGATGAAACGCCGTAAAAGGGAGGAAACAACGTTTGGAGTATTACTTTAGTCGGAAAGGATCTATGCAAACAGGTCTCGCTTGAAGTTTTGTTTGAGTTCATTTACGAAGTTGGTTCTTCGTCGTAGGGAGAGCGGGCGTAGAATGTTTATCAGTTTTATTTTACACGCTTATTTATCCGTCGATTCTCATGATGCGTGTTTATCGCTTACCGCGAATCTTTCGCCATAACACGTATATATTTCTACATTATTAAGAGCAAGCAGAGTCCTCCCGAACGACCGAGCAACTTGTTTGATGGAACTCGGCGCGTCACCCGCCATTCCCGAAGCAGTTTTTGGAAAGTTGCATAAATATAAATGATGTTTAGCTTGTATTCGAAAACAGCGTTCTGAATCGCGATTGCATTTGGCCTCTTTATTAATCCCGTTTATTAAACCCGTTTACGTATGCTGTTTATTAATGCTGTTTATTAATTCTGTTTATTCTTTCTCTTTGCAGGTGAGTGACAAAAGGCGATCCTTACTGAGGGAAGGCGAGAGAAGCAAGAAGGTATTGGTAGCATGCAGGGCGTTTGGAGAAGCAAGGGATAATTACCATTATAAAGTACATAAATAGATTATGACGTTGTGAAGAAGCAAGACGACGTTCTCATCTGAGGCGCGTGGATGAGTGGGTGATTGGCGAAGGTTATTTATTTATATTTATGTTGATTTATCTATTTGTATTTTTATTTATGTATTGGTTTGCTTGTTTATTTATGTATTCGTTTAATTATGGGTGAGAGAATTCAATGCCAGTGCTAAGGAACGGAGTTGTGGGAGGGAGGGAGGGAAAGAGGGTATGGGAAAGTGCGGATGTGAAAAATCAGTGCTAATTTGTGTGTGTGTGTGTGTGTGTGTGTGTGTGTGTGTGTGTGTGTGTGTGTGTGTGTGTGTGTGTGTGTGTGTGTGTGTGTGTGAGAGAGAGAGAGAGAGAGAGAGAGAGAGAGAGAGAGAGAGAGAGAGAGAGAGAGAGAGAGAGAGAGAGAGAGAGGGTACATAACCATATCCACTTGTCGCAACAGATAACATTGATCCGTAATATCGACCGAAATCAAGTCGCAAAAGATCGATACCACCATGTCCATGTTGACCGGAGTTCGAAAGTGAGGCTTTGTTTGTTTGCGACATTTTGAGGGGGAAGGAAGGAGGGGAGAGGAGAAGGGTGGAGAGGAGTAGGGTGGAGAGAATTGGGGAGAGGAGAAGGGTGGAAAGGAGAAGGGTGGAGAGAAGGGGGGAGAGGAGAAGGGGGGAGAGGAGTAGGGTAAAGAGAAGGGGGGAGAGGAGAAGGGGGGAGAGGAGAAGGGGGGAGTGAAGGGGGGAGAGGAGTAGGATGGAGAGGAGAAGAGTGGAGAGGAGAAGGGGGGAGAGGAGTAGGATGGAGAGGAGAAGGGTAGAGAGTAGGGGGCTAGAGGAGAGGAGAGATAATAAGGGTGGAGTACTTTGCGAAGCGATTTTACAGGTACTGCCCTGCCCCTCCCCCCTTCAACAACGGATCTGTTTGGTTGGCTATAGATGACACGACTCTGTTATTCTCGCGTGTCGAAGATAACATCAGATTGTCAAAGCCCTAGCAGGTGTTGGCGTAGGCTAGTTGCATACATTAAAACACCCCGGCATTGTTCTTATCATTATACTCCGTACATTTTTGTTATGCAGATGACACAGAGATTGGAATATTAATATCGTCCTTAACAAAGACAAACAAACACTGTCAGCTCGACTGTCGAGGGAAATTAAGTTTCACTCTCTTTTTTTATGTGTATTTTTTTAAATTTCATTTTATTGTTTTTTTCATAAGTTCTATTAAGCGACGGCGCATTGGTCATAATTACTGATGTTGCATGTGTTAGCGAGGTTGATTTAGCGTCGACCAGTAATGTTTAGTGAGATTTGCAAATTGGTTTTAGTGCTTTTTGTCGAAAAGATTTTGTTTATGTGATATTGTAATTAGGTTAAGCTAATTAACATAGAAGTGGATGAATTCATGTGTCATCCATTATTTGCGGACCTGATTAATGCTAATTATTGTAAATTTGTCGAATTAGTATGTATGAATTTTTGTGCCGCCTGCGAAAACTAATATGTGCTGGATGTTGGCGAGGCACATTGTCAAGATCCGGACGAGGCTGACGAGGCGGGGACCCGGTAGCGAAATTTTGTTCCCGCGAAAAAAAAGGGCCTGGCGTTCGTGTGCGGTCTATGTGCTGCCAGTTGATACGGCATTTGAATCGCTCGGCTGTATTGTCATGAATAGATCGCTTTATGGCCATGCACAGATCGGGCGCGGGTCATGGAGAGGAGGTCGGAGGGAAGGGGAGGGGAGTATTTACGTCATGGGATCGCTGACAAGGAGCATAGAACGAAGATGACTGAGAGCGTCGATTACAGATCGCTGACGTCACGAGCCGATCGCACGCGCCAGCTAGGGGTCGGGGGGTATGTGGGGTGAGGGGTAGGGGGGTATGTGGGTGAGGGGGTGGGGTGAAGGGTGATCGTAGGGGGTGGGGTGGAGGGTGGTGGTAGGGGGTGGGGTGAAGGGTGATCGTAGGGGGAGGGAAGGAGGGAGGGAGGGAGAGTGAGATCTGCAAAGTTTTTTTTTTTTTTTTTTTTTTGGAAAGGCAGACCGGGGGAGTTTCTCACGTTAAGGAAACGGAATTGCCCCGCCGATAGGCTAAGTTTCCCAAGCAATTTACAGTTATCGGGCGAAACAATGCCCTTTTTTTCCCTCTCTCTTTCTTTCCTCTTTTTTTCTAACCCTAGTTTCTGATTTCTTTCCCCCTTCTTCCTCATTCTCTCTCTCTTTCTTTCTTTCTTATCTCTCTCCCTCTCTCTCTCCCTCATTCTCTCCCTCCCTCCCTTCCTCCATCCTCCGGGAATTTATTTCGTATTTTTTTCTTCTTCCGGAATTCTGGCGGCGAGGAGGAGTGGGGGGGTGGAGGGGGGAGGGGAAGGGGGAGGGGGAAGTAGGCTATCTCATTTAGAAAAAAGCTTTGGAAGATTGCACTCAATTTTTTTTTTTTTTTTATACGGACGTAATGGATTTGGATACAGCGAAGGACAAGCAAACCCATCCATCCATCCATCCATCCATCCACCCACCCACCCACCCACCCACCCACCCACCCACCCACCCACCCACCCACCCACCCACCCACCCACCCACCCACCCACCCACCCACCCAAATCCACCCATCCACCCATCCACTCACTCACCCATCCACTCACCCACCTAGATGCACCCACATAAATATCCTATGTGTGTGTGCATGTGTCTGCGTGCGTGTGCATAGCCAGCCACCGCGACCAACCGTTTATATTTTGCTTTCCGTCTCTCTGTTCCGGGTCTTGACTCCTGCCGAAGGAAGGGCGTGACGGCAGTGTGGGTGTGGGGTGGGGTGGAGGGGGGGCGGGGGGTAGGGGAAGGCTTTAGAGACCCAGACACTAGCCGGTCTCTACTTGGCAGCGCGGAGGAACGGCGGCGGGGACTGGTCTCTGGTTTCTGGCCGAGTGGGTTTTTAGCGGTCGAGGGAATGTGGATCAGTTTTCGGACGTTTGGTTAAGGATAAATTATTGTTGTTATTGTTATTATCATTGTTGTTCTATTATTGTTATTTTTATGATAATAATAATAATAATAATTATTATTATTATTGTTATGAAACATTCTATAATTTATATTTCTATTATTCTTGTACAGTTACGTCAATATACCCACTCGAGAGATTATTCCCAGTGTCATGTAACTAAAGCTGTGTTTAGAACACAAACCATTCATTCTCTCCACGTCTTCTCCTTTCCATCTCTTGCCTTCCCCCTTTCCCCAACGCCTTCTCTCCCTGCCCTGATACTCCACTCCCCATCTCCCTGTCTCCACCCTTCGTCTTCTCCCTCTTTCTTCATCTTTTCCTTTCATTTTTCCCTCGTTCCCTTCTCTTCCTTTCATTTCTCCCTCCTTCCCCATCTTCTCCCTTCCATTTCTCCCTCCTCCTTCCCCCTTTCTGCAAGAGGAAAGACTATATCAAGTCTCACTTACTGCTAATATCTTCTGGATCTCGCCGGCATGCGATAGGCTCCTCCTACTCCTCCTCTTCCTCTGTCTTGCGTCTTTCCCTCTTTCCCCTTCTTTATCCCTTCCCCATCCACCCCCCTCCCTCCTTTTCTTCCTTCTCTCCCTCCACCTCTCCCTCTTCTTCATCTATCCCTCTTCCCCCTCACCTCTTTCCTCCCCCCTTCTTCGTCCATTCCCCCTCCTCCCCCTCCCCTCCCCCCTTCCTCGTCCATTCCCCCTCCTCCCCTCCTCTCCTCTCCTCCCCCACCCCCTCCTTCCTCCTATTCCTCCCCGCTCATTCGCCCTCCGCCTGTCCACCTGCGCTTGGGGAGTCCGAGGTGGTCAGCTGATTGAACAGACTCTCCTCGCTGTTTTCTTTAGTCTTGAAATTGTGACGTCATGGGTAGGTCTTTGTCGTCTTTGTTGAAGGTCCTTTTTATTTGGAAAAAAAAGGAAAGAAAGAAGAGGGAGAGAGAGAGAGAGAAAAAAAAGAGAGATACTCGCGCTCTCTCTCTTGTTCTATCTGGCGCTCGATTTTCTTGGTTTTGTTGTATTTTCTGTCGATTTTTTTTTCTATCGTTTTTTTTTTTGGAGGGGGGACTTTCTTTTCCTATTCTCTCTCTTTCTCTCTCTCTCTCTCTCTCTCTCTCTCTCTCTCTCTCTCTCTCTCTCTCTCTCTCTCTCTCTCTCTCTCTCTCTCTCTCTCTCTCTCTCTCTCTCTCTCCCCTCCCTCCCTCCCTCTCTCTCCCTCTCTCCCTCACCCTCACTATATCATCCTCTCCCTCCCTCTCTCCCTCTCTTTCTCTGTCTCTCTTCCTCCCTCATCCTCCCCCATTGTCTCCCTGTCTCCCTGCCTCCCACCCTACCTCCAGATAACCTGGCAAGGCGTCCACGGCCATTTATCTGTAGGATAACCTGGCCAGTTTGTATAGACATCCCCGCGACTCCGTTGGCCCGCCTGTGTACCTTCCTCTCTGTCGCTCCAGCCGGCTCCTCGTGGCCAATACGCGTTCTCGGCTGTTCTAGGCCGTTCTAGGAAGTTCGAGGATGTTATAGGCTGTTCTAGGATGTTCGAGGATGTTCTGGACTGTTCTGGACTGTTCTCATCAGCCAGGGTGCATTTATTGGCCTCGGGGAAACGGCGGGGGAAGCGCACTCAAAGCCGGGAATGCCTGCTTTGTAACGAGGGGGCGCTCCGGCTGCGTCTTCGGATGAGCCGGAGAGGAAATCGTGCGGTTCTTATGAAGTGCACGCGTCGGCTGCCTTTCGTTCGTCTCGGGGATGAGGGGCATGCCTGTCTGTCTGTCTGTTTGTTTATTTGTCTGGCTGTCTGTATGTCTATTTATTTGTCTGTCTGTCTGTCTGTCTTTCTGTCTTTCTGTCTGTCTTTGCCTTCGTTTCGTGTCGGTTCGGGGAGAGACAGGGGAGGGAGAGGGAAAGGGAGGAGAGGTGAGGAAGAAGGAGAAGGAAGCGGAGAGGGAAAGAGAGGATAATGAAGTAAGTAAAAATGAAAAACAGAGAAAACAGACTAGAAAGGAAATATAAAGAAAGAAAGATAAACAGAAAGAGAAAGAAATGAGATAAAAAAAGAGGATAGAAGATATAAAAACAAAACAAAAAAAAACGAAAAAAGGTATAGGATAGACTAGGATAGACAGATAGACAGATAGACAGCTAGACAGATAGACAGATAGACAGACGGAGAGAGAAAAGGAAAGGAGAGAGAGAGTCTTGTAATTGTCAAGTTGCATAATATAAAACGAAAATTAATCCGCGTCCAACTGAAGCTTCGCTCGTGGGGTGGGGGGGGGGGGGGGGGCGCCTCGCGAGGAAAATGGGGGGAAAATGGATACAAGGAAATGGAAAGACGGGGGGGGGGGGGGGAGGGGGATGAAAGTGAAGTCTTAGAGAGGATCGCTTGGGGAAGAGAGCGTGTGGAAGGAGGAGGTTCTGGGGAAGAGCGAGGGAGAGAGGGAGAGGAGGGAAGTGTTGGAGAGGGAGATTGGGAATCATAAGGGGAGACGATTTACACACACGCATACATACGCATGCACACGCACACGCACATGCGCACGCACACATACACACACAGCCTTAAAATGAAAAGTGACAGCAAAAAGAACAAAGACTCACGTAAAAACATAAACAAACAATATCCACAGTTTCCCCTCCTCCTCCTCCTCCTCCTTCTCCTCCTCCTCCTCCTCCTCCTCCTCCTCCTCCTCCTCCTCCTCCTTCTCCTCCTCCTCCTCCTCCTCCTCCTCCTCCTCCTCCTCCTCCTCCTCCTCCTCCTCCTCCTCCTCCTCCTCCTCCTCCTCCTCCTCCTTCTCCTCCCCCCCCCCCCGAAGGAACATCAGCCACACGTAGACTAGACCTCTTGCATAGCACTGCCTAATTAATATCAACACGCGACTGAATGCATGTGTGTAAGGGGAAAGGGAAGGAGGAGGAGGAGGAGGAGGAGGAGGAGGAGGAGGAGGAGGAGGAGGAGGAGGAGGAGGAGGAGGAGGAGGAGGAGGAGGAGGAGGAGGAGGAGGAGAAGGAGGAGGAGAAGGAGGAGAAGGAGGAGAAGAAGAAGAAGAAGAAGAAGAAGAAGAAGAAGAAGAAGAAGAAGAAGAAGAAGAAGAAGAAGAAGAAGAAGAAGAAGAAGAAGAAGAAGAAAAAGAAGAAGAAAAAGAAGAAGAAGAAGAGGAGGATGAGGGGAGGAGGGGAGGAGGAGGGGGGGAGAGAAGAGAAGAGAAGAGAAGAGAAGAGAAGAGAAGAGAAGAGAAGAGAAGAGAAGAGAAGAGAAGAGAAGAGAAGAGAAGAGAGGAAAAGGAAGGGAAAGAGAAGGGAAGGAAAGAGAAAAGGGAAGACGAAGGGGGGAGAAGGAGGGAAATGGGGGAGGGAGTCTTCTAGGTGAATAAAATAAAGGGGAATAGGGGCAGAATGGGTAGGGAGGGTGTAGGAGGCGGGGAAGGAAGGCGTGTGGGGGGAGAGAAAAAGACAAGGGGGGAGGGGGGGAGGAGGCATAGACCCGCCCCTTCCCCCTCTTCTATACAGCCAGTATTGTATATCAGTGCCTCTGTTGTAGGAGGATTGCATTTCTTGTGGCTGTTGTAGCCTTAGGCAGATCCGGGCTTTGTTATCTGCGCCGCCCACTAGGAAGGGGTGGGTGTGGTGGGGGGGAGAAGAGGGGGAGGGGAGGAAGAAGGGGGGGGGGGGTAGGGTAGGATATGGATATGGAGAGGATGTAAAACGGTGATGTGGGGGGATGGGGGGGGGAGGGGGTACGGTAGAGATGGGATAAAAGGGGGGGGGGTGTAGATGGTGTTGATTATTTTGATAATTATGGTAGTAATGATTTGTGATAGTAATAGTAGTGGTAATGAGGGTAATAATTCTGGCTGCTTCTATTGCTGTTACTAATGCTACTACTGTTGCTGCTGCTGCTACCACTACTACTACTACTACTACTACTACTACTACTACTACTACTACTACTACTACTACTACTACTACTACTACTACCACCTCTACTATTCCTACTACTATTCCTACTTTTATTCCTACTACTACTATTACTACTACTACTACAACAACAACTACTACTACTACTACTACTACTACTACTACTACTACTACTACTACTACTACTACTACTACTACTACTACTACTACTACTACCAGCACCACCACCACCACCACCACCACCACCACCACTACTGCTACCACTACTACTAATCTTGGATCATCGGCATCACGGCCAACATCAGAACAGCCAACAAACAGCAACAAACAACGCCCTCCCAAAACAATGACGACACCCACCGCCGCCCACATCTCGCCGCCCGCCCGAGAGCACGCAATCTTCGTGTTATCATTCGCTCCAGCATCCAATCACAGCGCATCGAGGGCATGCAAGCGTCGCCCGCATCATCTTAAGGCCTTAATGTTTCTCCCTCTCTTCCCTCCTTCTCTCCCCCTCCCTTGCCTTCTCTCCCCTTCCTTTGCTTTATCTTGCTTTCTCTTTCTTGTCTTCTCTTTCTTGTCTCCTCTTTGTCTTCTCTACTTTGCCTCCTCCCTCCCCTCCTCTGCCTCCTCCTCCCCTCCTCTGCCCCCTCTGCCTCCTCTTCGCACACTCTTTCTGCGCTAACCTCTTCTCTCTCCTGCACTCCTCTTCGCGCCCTCTTCTGTGCTTCTCTTCTCCACTTCCTCCTTTTATGACTGTCTCCTTTTCTTACTTCCTTGTGCTTCCTCTTCCTTCTCTTGTCTCCTCTTCTTATTCCTTCCCTACCTCCTCTCCCCTCCCTTCCTGCTTTTCCTTCCCCCTGTATTTCTCCCTCCCCCATTTTTCTTTCTCCTCTCCTTTCCCCTCCTCTTCTTCCCACACACTTTACACTTGTTTCCCCTTCCATCGACACTCTCCTTTTGCAATCTCCCTTCACATATACCCCTCCCCTACATGGGCTTTGCTTGGCAGTGCTTGCTTTTGAGAGACTTTTGCATGTGTGATGTGTATTTTTATCCCTCGTGAATATTATTGATTTTACTGATGTTGATAAGAATGCTAATTTGAGCCTATATATATATTTTTTCCCCCCGTTTGTTGGCGTTATTTTAAAATTGTTGCCTTACATGTGCCTGCTTTCGCTTGGTTTCTGTGTGTGTGTGTGTGTGTGTGTGTGTGTGTGTGTGTATGTGTGTGTGTGTGTCTGTCTGTCTGTCTGTCTGTGTGTGCGCGCAAGTCTGCCTGCCTGTGTGAGTCTGTACATTTACGACAAGTACACCCTTTTGCAGCGTGTGCGAGGTTGCAACATGGACTGCGTTTCATTTATTGCATGTAGTCTGGTCTTAGCAATATTAGATTCTATCACAGACCTCAGCTACAACCCTCTTTCTCTCACCTCCCTCTCTCCCTCCCTCCCTCACCCCATCTCCCCCTCTCCTTCATCCCCTTCTCCTCCTCTCCCTCCATCTACACTCCCCTGCTCCTTATATTCATCCTTTGCGTGTCCTCGTCGTTGACACTTGCATTGTGTCTTTGTTTTGTTGTCCCAAGAGCTTTCTGTCCATTTTTTTCTCGCATTTCTTCTATCGCCCCTTTTTGCCTCTTGCATTCTCCCCCTTTTCCGCCATCTCCCTTCTCTTCTCTCTCTCTCCCTCTTTCTTTCTTTCTTTCTTTCTCTCCTTTTTCTCCGTCTCGCCCCCCGTCCGTCCCTCTCTCGCTTTCCTTTCTCCCCTTGCCGTTGTCTTGGAGCTACAGATTGTGCATTGTTCTCGAGTGTGACGCCGTTCCTCGTGTGTGAGTGAAGACCAGCTGTTAACGCTGAAGGAGATGGCGACGCCCTTCTACTGGGACCTGATGTTTCCTTCGCCCCTCTTCTTCCTCTTCCTCCTCCCCTACCTCCTCCCCCTTCCCTTCTCCTCCTCCTCCTCCCCCTTTCTTCCTCTTCCTCCTTCTCCCCTTCCTCCTCCTCCTTTTCCTCCTCCTCCTTCTCCTCCTCCTCCTCCTCCTCCTCCTCCTCCTTCTCCTCCTCTTCTCCTCCTCCTCCTCCTCCTCCTCCTCCTCCTCCTCCTCCTCCTCCTCCCTCAACCCCCTCTCCTTCCCTTCCCCTTCCCCTGGGGCGTGTTCCTGCTCCCCCGTCCCTTTGGGTTTCTACTTTCCCTCTCGCTTCCCCCCTTCGTCTCTCTCTCCCTCTCTCTCTCTCTCGCTCTCTCTCTCCTCCCTCCTGTGGGCGTGGTTCCGTAGCGGGGTCGTCTTCCTTCCTTCCTTCTTTCCTTCCTTCCTTCCTTCCTTCCTTCCTTCCTTCTTTCCTTCCTTCCTTCCTTCCTTCCTTCCTTCTTTCCTTCCTTCCTTCTTTCCTGTTTAAAAAAAAAAAGAAAAAAGGGTTAGGGGGGTCAGGGTGTCCAGGGGAGGGGAGAGGTTTTTATTTTTATTTTTCATTCGCTGTCGAAGTGTTGTAATATTTTTTTTTTCTCTCTCTCTTTTCATCCTCTTTCAAATTGTTGTGATATTTTTTTTTTCTCGTGTCGCATTTCGGTACTAGAGTAAGTTTTTGTTTTTTCGTTCATCGTCTTCTTTTTCTCCTTCTTCTTCTTCTTCTTCTTCTTCT
>NC_061836.1:29500958-29507325 GCF_019202785.1 Penaeus chinensis
CACACACACACACACACACAGAGAGAGAGAGAGAGAGAGAGAGAGAGGAGAGAGAGAGAGAGAGAGAGAGAGAGAGAGAGAGAGAGAGAGAGAGAGAGAGAGAGAGATGGGGGAAGGGGGTACATTTAGCATTTATTCTCGGTGAGTGTTTATGAATAAAGGAACTTCCAGTGTGTGACAGGTTTACCAAAGTCTGGACGTACAACAATGACCTCCAGAAAGACAAAAATCCGAGTTTCAAAGAGATAGCTTACTCGCATTCAAATTCCCTCGTTCGTTTTATCTTTATTGTTATGTAGGCTTATTTTTTTGTACAGATTACGCCGACGTAGTCTTGCCCTCTGGGTTTGTGTAGTTTCTTTACTCTCTCTCTCTCTCTGTCTCTCTCTCTCTCTCTCTCTCTCTCTCTCTCTCTCTCTCTCTCTCTCTCTCTCTCTCTCTCTCTCTCTCTCTCTCTCTCTCTCTCTCTCTCTCTCTCTCTCTCTCGCCGATTCAAAGAGGGTTTATATAGGAGCTCTCTCTCGGGTAAAACTTGCCCTTGTTTAGCGCCCGGTTCAGTTTTAGCATTGTAAAAGTGTTACACCAGTTTTACACAAGAACCTCCTAGTCATTCATTCATTATCCAGCTCCGTTTCGGCCGTAGTACGTCGTCTGTGTGTGTAAAGAGAGATTTTCTCTCTCCATTGAAAGCAATTTGATAGCGGCATTTCCATCGCGTCATTCACATTGGGTGTGAGTCAACGTTTCATTCTGCGGTGTTTGTTGTGATTCGAAGTTCAGGCAGATTAGTGTGATGATGACGCCGTTTCTTCGCGATGCACGTGATTCTTGAACAGTTGACGTTTTATGTTTTGGGTGTACTTTAAAGTTTTTTTTTCTCTGTGTAAGATTCGCAAGTGAGTTGTAACGAGGTAAGCCAAGCTGGAAGAGATCCGGTTATGGTGTATATTTACCTGCATTGCTGGGGATTCGTTGATGAGTTCTCCCACTTTTACAATGTTTGTCTCGAGGTTACCGAAAAGGAATGTATCTCACAAGTCCAAAAACAGTTCGTTCCTAAAAATATAGAAGCCCTGCAAGGCGCGAGCGCACGTCTTCCCTAAACAGCTTTCGGGAGCGAGAAGAGGAACGTTGGAGAACCTCCGATACTGCGTAATGTGTTCCGATAGCCTCTCATGCCTGGCTCGGGCTGTGGACGCGACCCTTTTTTAGAGAAACGCGTTCGATTGATTTCGCTCTGCTTGGATATTTAAATAGGAGAAACGGCAAATCGATGGCTACCATGCAAGTCAAATAGCTACGGTGAGAAGTAGGTGTAGCAGAGGAAGGGGGAGAAAATGCCAGTGTAGTGGGGAGATATATATATATATTTTTTTTTTTGGCCACGATTATGATTTTTGTATATTCTCTTTCTCCCCTTCCGGCCTGAGCTTCCTATACTCTACACCCCCACACCCAGTCCCACGCTCTCAGCTTTAACTATCGTAAACTCCCCAGAGTTCACCCTGATCCTACCCCCACTCCAGCAACAGTACACTAGCAACTCCCGACTCCCTGCCGACAGGGAATCGATGCAGCGTCGAGGTGGATTATAAATGAAAGTGTTTACCTCGTATGCACACACTGGCCTGTGCTGCTCCAAGCCTCGTGATGGATGGGGGAGAAGGTCGCTAATAGATCGCCCTCTTGCGAGCCGCTGCAGCGCCATAGCCAGAGTCAGATCGATTGTTGAATTGCTTTAAGCGACAAATCGTCGGGCACTAGAGAGGAATCACCAACGTGGCTTGTCAGTTTCCTTTTGTTCTAGGACACAATGGTACCACCTGCTTGCGAGGTGGGCATGTGAGCTCTCCGCCAACCTGGGTATACTTCTAGAAGGTCCCTCGTGAAAAATGAAGGCTAAAGAGAGAATATAGGACAATAAAGAAAAGATTGACAGATATGATGAGCCTGGATAAAAGGAGGGCCGTTACACCGCGGCATAAAGGCCCGATGGCAGGAAGGATATGAAGGGGAGGCTGAGCTGCACAAGTGTTATTATCAGCTGTTACGCTCAGGCAGGGGCCCCGATGCTGTCAGCTGATTACGGGCGATGCCAGCTGCCGAAATTTACTCTTGGAATTTCCTCGACAAAGAGCCGTCGAGATATTCTAATTTCCTGCACCATGGTTGTCGTTTGGTAGTGTTATCCCGTACATATCTTGAACTCCTATAAATGTCGTAGATATATTGAGAAAAACTCTAGTTTACGCGTTGGGAAAGGCTGCGCCGATAACTTTTTCTGCTTACTCGCGGCTTAAAAACTAAACAGATCAATAGAATGCTCTCTACGGGGCCATCTGACTGCCACGCTCGCTGAGTGGACCCCGAGCAGCCCACGAGGCTTGTGTTATCACTCTTGGCCCGACGGAGCGGAGCTGGAACTTGTAAATATTCTGATTGAAATGCTAATGCTCGATAAATCACAAGCCAGGGTGTGCATATTCAGCAAGCGGGCTCAGGGTTTCATTAGGAGGGTGCTGTAAGGAGGCTTAGGTGCTATGTTCATGGTTTGATAAACATTTACGATTGCTCCGAGCGTGGGTTTTCTTGTTTACATATCTGATAGGCTATTTTTAGTAGTTTTGTGAGTCTTATTCCAAAGAGAAATCACAGTTGTTGCACACAGAGGAAACCTAACTGAAAGATCCTTATACCATGTCTTTATCAGACTCACATGAAGTAAACTAGCTCTTGCCAAAAGTCATCAACACACGCGGGTTATTCGACCTTGTTATTGAGACATGTGGCAGCGTCGGGGTCGGGTTAGTGTTCGGGTCCACCATATGATTCCGGCTATGGCACGAGTGTTCGATAAAGAGCCCAAGTTTATGCTATTGCGTGATGTGCCACATATGAACATGACTTGGTCGGTGATTTACCGCCCGAACGTTAGTTGTACTGTGATAGAAAAAGAATCTTGCCTTTCGAGATTTTCCGGAGGTGAAAAGCGGGAATATTTCTCAATGTTCGGGGTTGGGAGAGTTAGATTAGATTTTATTTTTTTTCTCTTCTTCTGTTTCTGTGTGTGTTCCTTTTTCTGCTACTTTTTTTTTTTTTTTTTTTTTTTATTATACAGTATATATTTTACTGTTTAGTGCTTTTGGATGCCAGTCATTTGGGACTGGGAGGTTAAATTGGCTCTTCTGAAATCTCCCCTCGATAGGAAATCGTGGAAATACAATATGCCAAAAATGCCCTAGCGAATGCGGGAAAACTTGAAAATATTTCCCATGAAGAGTACTTAGGTTCGGCCACGGAAAGAAGAAAATGTTTACCCTCTATTGAAATGTATTTTTACTGCCTGTAACTGCAGGACTGGTTTAAAACTGCACATACTGTTATTGGCAAGAACCCTGCGAGATTTGGGTGGCTCGCCAACACCCCACCGGGATATAGAGCACATGCTGTAGCGCGGGAAAAGAATAAAGGAGTTTTATATTCATGGAAATTGCTTATACCACCATCCAGTATGTGTAGATATCCTAATCCAATATACTGTTGATATGGCAGAGTACTCTTTTCTATTTTTTAATGAGTGAATACCCTTCGTATTTGTTTACGCGTATATAATGATCACAAGATAACTTTGAATGTAATCAAACCGAGCGTGTTTGTACGATGATAGATGAACGCGAGTCTGTTAATTGGTCTTCGTACGGTGGCGCTGTCGTGAACATCTAGGCCGGTTATCCCTCCCGGCCGCAGCGGACTTTGATGTAATATTTGGCCGGGGTAGCGAGCAGGCGTGACGTCATCAGCCAGGGACGCTGGAGGTGTCAAGTGGTAGGAGGAGATAGTACCCAGCGGCGCCACCTCGTCACCCTGCCTGAAGGAGACGAATCACCCTAAATCGCGCCAGAGCTTCTTTCCCTCTCCCCTTCCCCCTTTTCCCCTCGTCTGTCTGTCTCTGTCTTTTCTCGTGGTTGGGGCTGTCTGGTTGTCTGTGTAACTGTGTCTGTATGTCTAGTTGGGTGTTTCTCTCTTCGTCTTTCTGTCGTCTCTCTCTCTCTCTCTCTCTCTCTCTCTCTCTTCTCTCTCTCTCTCTCTCTCTCTCTCTCTCTCTCTCTCTCTCTCTCTCTCTCTCTCTCTCTCTCTCTCTCTCTCTCTCTCTCTCTCTCTCTCTCTCTCTCTCTCTCTCCCGCGACGTCTCCTTCCGCTCCAGCTCCTGGTCTAGCGCCGCATCGAAAATAACCATCGAGAGCATTTCCGGCGAAGCTATGGTCTCCGCCAGAGCTTCCCTTCCGACGAGAGCTTCACCAGTCGCGTTAAACGTCTCCCGAAGAAGGTTTTGATTGAGGTGCGTTCGGGGACACCTCGTCGCCCCCCCTACCCCACCCCACCCCTCCCCCACCTCCCTCCTTCGGCTTGTTGCGCCCTTAATTGCCGAGGGTCGTGTCGCTCGTTCGCGCTTTTAACACCGGCGGGCGGGTAACTCTATTGTTATGTTATTATTGTTTATTATCATCATTATTGTTGTTATTGTTATTGCTTTTACTATCGCCATCAACATCACTAACAAATCAGCATCACCAGTATTACTATTACTATTATTATTATTATTATTATTATTATTATTATTATTATTATTATTATTATTATTATTATTATTATTATTACTATTATTATCATCACCATCATCATCATCATCATCATCATCATCATCATCATCATCATCATCATCATCAGCAGCAGCAGCAGCAGCAGCAGCAGCAGCAGCAGCAGCAGCAGCATTGTTATTGATATTCCTATTCCTATTACTATTACGTCTTCGAAGGCCGAAGCGAGCGAGCGCATTTTCCCCTCTTCGAGTTTTGTGTCTCTCTGTCCCGAGCGATGCAGAGATCCGGCCAAAATATAAGCTTATCTCCGGTCTGAGATAAGCCATGATGCCTGAAGGCGTGCTGTCTCCCCCCACCCCCCCCCCTTCCCAAAGTAACGGAGACAGATGGGTGGGGGTGGGGGATGGCTGGGGAAAGGGGGAGGGAGGAGGAGGAGGGGGAGGGGGAGGTTGAAGAAAAGGGAAAAGAAGAAGAATGAAAAGCGTAAAGGGTAATGGGAAAAGGGAAAGGAGGTCACGGTTTGTTCGATTTTGTTTCGTAATGACTTTTTTTCTTTTAAGACTTACGTGATGATTTGAAAAAAATAAAATGTTTCTTGAGAAATCTTTTACGTTTTAGGCATTGTGTCCTATCTACTTTAATGTTCTCTCCTTTTTTCTTTTTGTTTTTTTTTACATTAAAGTAAACGAGAGCTAAGCAGGTTGTGTAGAACATGATAAAAAACCCATCAGCGCCAGAAAGTCGACCTAAGCTGATCGTATGCCCAGTGGGTTCCAATACCCCCGCATCGCCCACGAGTGGACTTCGACTTATCAACTGTACTTTTTTTTTTCTTTTCATTTTTGAGGGTAGAGGCGAGGAAGGGAGGGGAGGGGGGGGGGGGTGAGATTTTGAGTTAGATGCGGGGTGTCCTAGTCTCATCCCTTGACGAGTGTGGGGTCAGCCGGCGATCTGAATAAGGAGCGAATGAGCGAGAACGAGAGCGAGAACGAGAAGTTTAAGAGCTGAAAGTCCGTTTGCTAATCAACGGCGAGTTTAAATGCGAGGGGTCGTCGGGGAGCATTGGCGGCCGACCGATAGAGGGAGTCACCGCCGCCACGCCACGCCACAAGAGGATCGTGAAAGTGGGATCGAATCCTGAAGGCGAAGTCTCGGACTCCCTTTCTCTCTCTCTCTCTCTCTCTCTCTCTCTCTCTCTCTCTCTCTCTCTCTCTCTCTCTCTCTCTCTCTCTCTCTCTCTCTCTCTCTCTCTCTCTCTCTCTCCTTGGCATTCAGAACACACAAGAGGTTTAAAATCAGAGCGCCAAAGCCCAGTAATTCTTCACGTTTGTCCCCGAGCACGAATGTAGTGTGTGTGAAATGCTAATAGGGGCGTCACATGAATAACAATTATAGTCACTTGAATGTAAAACGACTATAAGCTGCCAGGTTGTGTGTGTGTGTGTGTGTGTGTGTGTGTGTGTGTGTGTGTGTGTGTGTGTGTGTGTGTGTGTGTGTGTGTGTGTGTGTGTGTGTGAGAGAGAGAGAGAGAGAGAGAGTGAGTGAGTGAGTGAGTGAGTGAGTGAGTGAGTGAGTGAGTGAGTGAGTGAGTGAGTGAGAGAGAGAAAGAGAGAGTATCTGCCTGTCTGTATGTCTGTCTATCTGCATATGTAAATGTATGTATGTATTTTAAAGTGTAATGTTTTATATATTTATGTAATTGTGTCCACCGATTTCCCTTCCCTGCCCCTAATCACATCCTTGGCGTGTCATGCAGCTGTTTCACG
>NC_061836.1:29517425-29519925 GCF_019202785.1 Penaeus chinensis
CATCTCCCCTCCTCCCCCCTCCCCGTCTCCCCTCCCCATCTCCCTGAACGAACAAAAAGGCCCCGATGACCAAATGGGTTTATGTAAAAAGAACAGCAGACGACGAAAAGAAAGAAAGAAAAAACAATATATATAAGGGGAGGCGGAGGCTCGTTGGAAGAGCTCCGTGGTAGCCTAGCTTCCTCGGAGGCGCTGATCGGGGGTTGTTGCGGTTGTTAAGGGTTTTTAGAGGGTTGTTAGAGGGTTGTTAAGGGTTGTTGGGGGTTGTTGGGGCGTTGGGTTGGCGTTTCTTTTGGTTGGAGAATGTCTTTGCACTTTCCGGGGAGGATAAAGGGGAGGGGTGGAGAAGGCGGGGGGGAGGGGGATGGGTGTGGCGGGTAAGGACTAGTATCCACGACTTGCACGTGCACGTGGCATTCTCTCAGACACTCACTCACTCACTCACTCACTCACTCACTCACTCACTCACTCACTCACTCACTCACTCACTCACTCACTCACTCACTCACTCACTCACTCACTCATACTCAACTCACCATCGCACGCACGCAAAAATCGCGAGTGCGTGGCCGGTTCTGCCATTAAATTAAACTGTATTTGCATATGAAAATGAGACGGTTTTGTCCAGGCGAAGCGAGCCTGACGCCTTCGCTCAAAATGGGGGGTCTCACGAAGGCTTAAGAAGGGAGAGGGAGAGGGAGAGGGAGAGGGAGAGGGAGAGGGAGAGGGAGAGGGAGAGGGAGAGGGAGAGGGAGAGGGAGAGGGAGAGGAAGAGGGAGAGGGCGAGGAGGGGAAGGGAGGGTTGAAGAGGGAAGGAGGTGGGAGTGGATGGGAATGAAGGAAGTTAAAGAGAGGGAGGGACAGGGAGGAGGAGGGAAAGGGAGAAAGAAGAAAGGGGGAGGGAGGGAGGGAGGGAGTGACAGGGAAACGATCAGATGAGGGGGAGGTAGAGGAAGAGAGACAAAGAGAAAAAAAGAAGGAAAATAGGCTAAAAACGGCGGAGGAGAGTTGGCATATGTACGCGTTATGTCCTCTGGTTCATAGTAGTGTGCTGGGTACTCGCTGTAAGGACTGGACTCGACGCTGCCAGATGCTGTCAAGAGAAGGAGAGGGAGAGGGAGGAAGAGGAAAGAGGGAAGAGGGAAGAGGGAAGAGGGAGAGGGAGAGGGAGAAGGAAGGAGAGGAAAGAGGGGAGAGGGAGAGGGAAGAGGGAAGAGGGAAGAGGGAGGAGGAGGAGGGAGAGGGAGACGGAGAGAGAAGGAGAGGAAGAGGGAGAGGAGGAGGGAGAGGGAAGGAGAGGAAAGAGGGGAGAGGGAGAGGGAGGGGGAAGAGGGAAGAGGGAACAGGGAACAGGGAGAGGAAGAGGGAGATTAAAGAGGGAGAGGGAAGAGGGAGAAGGAGAAGGAGGAGAGGGAAAGAAAGGGAATATGAAGGGGAGAGAGGGAGAGGGAGAGGCTTGTTTCTGTGGAGGGAAGGACAGGAGAGAGGGGCAGGAAGAGGGAGAAGGAGAGGGAAGAGAGAGAAAGAGAGAGAAAAGAATAAAATGAAGAATGTAAGAGACTGTCAGTCAGACAGACAAAAAACAAAAGAAGGAGGAAAAAGATAACGAGATAAGAGACTAACGGCGAAGAAACTCAAGGAAACATAGAGGGAGAGAGGGAGAGAGGGAGAGAGGGAGAGAGGGAGAGAGGGAGAGAGGGAGAGAGGGAGAGAGGGAGAGAGAGAGAGAGAGAGAGAGAGAGAGGGAGAGAGAGAGAGAGAGAGAGAGAGAGAGAGAGAGAGAGAGAGAGAGAGAGAGAGAGAGAGAGAGAGAGACGGAAACAGAGGACCCCCTGGGAAAAGAAAGAGAGAGAAGGGGGGAGATAGAAAGAAAGAAATGGAGAGAGGGAAAGGGAGGGGAATGAGAAAGGGAAGGGACGGCAGTCAGAAAGATGAGAGCAGGATGTATGGACAGAGAGGCTGATGAGAGAGGATGCTCCCCGCTTTTTATCTGTCGTGAGGGAGGGGGAGGGAGGGAGGGAGGGAGGGAGGGAGGGACGGAGGGACGGAGGGAGGGAAGGGGAGAGAGAGGGAGGGAGAGGGCGGGAAGGAGGGAAGGGGGAGAGGGAAAGGGCGGGAGAAATGGAGACAGACAGACAGACAGACAGACAGACAGACAGACAGACAGACAGACAGACAGACAGACAGACAGACAGACAGACAGAGATAAAGAGAGGGAAAGGGATGCGAATTAGGCGGCGAGGGTCACCATCTGATATCTCTCTCTCTGTCTCTCTCTCTCTCTTGTTCTCTCTCTCTCTCTTTCTTTCTCTCACTCTCTTTATTCTCGAACCTTTTTTTTTTTTTTCCGCCCCAAGGTCTCTCTTAACGGTTTTCATACGCTGGCCGGACCCGAGGTACAGTACACATTCACGGAGTCACGTGATTGGTTAGGTTAGGTTAGGTAATGCTGCTTTATTGTACGCCCAAGGTATGCCTGTCATGGGCGTGCGATTTTTTA
>NC_061836.1:29524925-29532425 GCF_019202785.1 Penaeus chinensis
AGGGAGGGGGTGGGGAAAAGGGAAGAATATGGCGGGAGATGAAATGAGGAGATAAAGCAAAAGATGAAAAGGGACGATAAAGCAAAAGAGAAAGAGCGAAGGAAGGGAAAGGGAGAGAGAGAGAGAGCGAGAGAAGGCATCACCAGGCGAGTGATGCCTCGTGCGTGGTTCTCTATACAGCGGCAGAGAAGAGCTGTTGGATTGGCAGATCCAGAATGAGCCACTGAACAATGAAGAAAGCGACAAGGCATGTTAGCATAAGTAGCTCTTTTATATAATGCGAGGATATGCAAATGTTGGTCGTGTTGAAATGGCACTGTGTTTGTTCATAAATACCAGAGTGGGAGGTTGTGTTTTGTCTGCTAATAGTCAAATGTAAAACAGCGGAGTAGGCAGGCGTGCTGTATGTGTGTGTGTGTGTGTGTGTGTGTGTGTGTGTGTGTGTGTGTGTGTGTGTGTGTGTGTGTGTGTGTGTGTGTGTGTGTGTGCGTGCGTGATACAGTGAGGAAATGAATGAGTGAGTGCATGAGTGCGATAGTGAATGGGCGATTAATTGAATAAGTGGTTGAATAAATAAATTAATTATTACCGAAGAAGCACATAGAGAAAAACAAAAAAAATTGATCAGATTTTTACTCTTTCTTGAAGGTGACGTAATTCACACCTATTTTTACCCATCAAAATATATTTTTTTTTGCTTCTTTTCTTGAATCTAATGAGATTGAACCTAAAAAAAAATGGTGTTTATTTTCTCTCGATGAGATAGTGTGTAAATTTAGCACGTGAAGAGGTTCATTCATTGCGTTATAACAGAGCTCGCGTCAAGGAGATGCTGTGCATTTTCCGTAGACATAAATTAAGGTTATTTTGGAAGCTTCCCCCCCCCCCTCCCCCTTCTTTTTCAAGACTCGTTATAAGACTTGTTCTGCATTCTAAAGAAACCACTTATTTTGTTTTATGGAAAAAGTTGTTAGTTTTATTATTTTTATTATTATTATTATTATCATTATTATTATTATTATTATTATTATTATTATTATTATTATTATTATTATTATTATTATTATTATTATTATGATCATTATTATTATTATCATTATTATTATTATTAATTATTATCATCATTATTGCTGTTATTTCTTGTAAAGGAAAATGTTATAAAAACAGATGCAATGTTCAAACTCTTTCTCTCTCTCTCTCTCTCTCTCTCTCTCTCTCTCTCTCTCTCTCTCTCTCTCTCTCTCTCTCTCTCTCTCTCTCTCTCTCTCACCCTCCTCACTCCTTCCCTCCCTCCCTCCCTCCCTCACTCACTCACTCACTCACTCACTCACTCACTCACTCACTCACTCACTCACTCACTCACTCACTCACTCACTCACTCACACACACACACACACACACACACACACACACACACACACACACACACACACACACACACACACACACACACACACACACACACACACACACACACACACACACACACACACACGACCTACCTGGGGGATGCCACAGACACCCGCTCTGGGAGTCGGCTGACTGTCACGGCCGCGGGTTGTTGATAAGGAAGGGTTTCCTGGTGTCTCTAATTATAGCGAACTGGTCACCATACTCTTTCTTTCTCTCTGTCTATCTTCTTTTTTTCTCTTTCTCTTTGATTTAGTCTTGGTCTTGCCGTTTTTTTTATTTCGATTTCGGTTTTTAGATTTTTGCTGTCTTTCGCTTCTTTTTTTTTCTTCTTTTTTTTTTTTGCTCTGTATGTCTGTCGTTATTTTTATATATATTTTTTTTATATTTCTTTATTTTTATATATATATATATTTTTATTCGTTACCTTTCCCAATCCCCCCCCCCTCTCTCTCTCTCTCTCTCTCTCTCTCTCTCTCTCTCTCTCTCTCTCTCTCTCTCTCTCTCTCTCTCTCTCTCTCTCTCTCTCTCTCTCTCTCTCTTATTTGATCAGTTTCTATATTATCTTTGTTATCGCGAAATAATTCAGTCGTATTACATTGTACATGACAATTCTGTTATTAGATTAAATACAGTGATCGATATCTGGCAACACTAAGATAATGAAGATTTCGCTCATATAAACCTCATTGTTTCAATGTGTCAAATTTTCCTCACAAAAAAATAGGCCTTTACATATTGCGTTAAAAAATGTAACCTAAATCTATATTTTATAAAGATAAAACGACGAAAATACGTAAGGACAACAAATGTGTAAAAAAAGGCAAGACCTTACATTGGCAACACCCTCCTGATTCCCCTCTGGGTAATTCACACGCGCACGAACACACGCACACACACACACACACACACGCACACATGGCTACCGGTTGTTAGGTGGTTTGAAGATGCGTAGGCCTATCCCAGCCTATGCCTATGGTTCAATAAAGTCCCCATAGAGATCCACATTTCTACTTTTTTTTGTGTATTTTTTTTTTTTTTTTCTTAGGCCATGAAAAACGAAAGCTTTTGACTCGTAAACTCGATGCGACGGTCGACGCTTGTTAAATTGATTATTAAAATGATGCGGGTGTTTATTTATTTATTTGTTTGTTTATTTTGTTTTCCTTTGCTTTGTTTTTTTATTTTTTATTTTGTTGCCTTGAATTGTCTTTCTTATTTTTGACTTTGTTTCTTATTTTATTTTCTTTGTTAATTTCTTCCTTTTTTTATTAATGTCCTTTTTTTTTTGTTTCTTTGTTTTTTTCTTATTCTGTGTCTACGATAACGACATTGTGTGTTTAAGAAAAGGTATGGAATTGTAAAGGAAAATGTTGAAAGAGATAGATGTGTAGAGAAAAGTGGTAATGATATTGATATGTGCGATATAAAATGAAATGAAAGGAAAAGAAGGTGAGGAAGGAGGAGAAGGAGAAGGAGGAGAAGATATGAGGAAGAGGGAGAAAAAGGAAAATAAATTATAAAGAAGAAGAGAAAGAAAAAGAAAAAGGAAAGGAGAGAAAAAAAGAAAAGAAGAAACACGAAAAATAAGGCGATGACGTTGATGAAGACGAAGACGACGAACAAGAACAAGAACAAGAACAAGAACAAGAACAAGAACAAGAAAAAGAGACGTCCAGGCGATGCCATTTCTTGCGTCCATCTGACGTCCCTGGCCAACCGGAGGCGTCATTGTTGCCAGACTGAGGCACACACCCCGATCTGCGACGTTGTTGCCAGCGTGGCGAGGTAGCTTCAAACGCGGCAAACCTCATTACTACGTTCGTTGGGTGTTGAAGCCTTGCCTTTAACCTTGGCTTCGAAATAGTTTCGTGTTTTTTTCTTAAGTGGCGTTATTTTCTTTCTTCCTTTTGTCCTTCTCTCTCTCTCTCTCTCTCTCTCTCTCTCTCTCTCTCTCTCTCTCTCTCTCTCTCTCTCTCTCTCTCTCTCTCTCTCTCTCTCTCTCTCTCTCACTCTCTCACTCAGATTTGAATACACGTTGCATATTCCAGTCTTATTTCTTCATCCATATTTAAGCTTCATAGCAAAAAAAAAGAACAAGAAAAAATGGGCTTCATGTCAAAAAGAAAAAGAAAAAAAAATCATGACCACGCGGTAGGCTTGGCAGTCATGCGAGACGGAGGAGGTCGTCCACCCCCTCTATTATAGGCCTATGGTGCCTTACCGTCATACCCGAGTCATAAACACAGCTGGTTCGGCGAGCACATGGTTAGGGGATATGGTCGCGGTGATGGGCAGTGCTACCTGTGAAGTGTTTGTCTGTCTGGCTGGTTGATTGTGCGTCTGTTTATGCCTCTGGGTCTGTCTTTGGCTTTTTTTTGGCCTTTCTCTTTCTTTCTTTCTTTCTCTCTCTTTCTCTTTCTCGTTCTCTCGTTCTCTCGTTCTCTCGCTCTCTCTCTCTCTCTCTCTCTCTCTCTCTCTCTCTCTCTCTCTCTCTCTCTCTCTCTCTCTCTCTCTCTCTCTCTCTCTCTCTCTCTCTCTCTCCCTCTCCTCCTCCTCCTCCTCCTCCTCCTCCTCCTCCCCTTCCTCTTTCCTCCCTCTCCTCCTTCCCTCCCTCTCTCCTCTCCCTCCCTCTCTCCTCTCCTCCCTCTCTCCTCCTCCCCTCCCTACCTCCTCCCTCTCCCTCTCCTGATTCTCCGCGTGTGCTTGTATGTCTGTTTATATGTCTGTGCGTGTGAAGACTTTAGCTACGGGAGCTGTGGTTTAGCCTCCTCAACCTGCCTGCTATTCATGTGGTGTTTTGTGGGCTGAGGGGCTGATATTTATTTTCAGGAGGAAGGTGATAACTTTTTTCTTACTTTTTTATACATATTGATGTTGTTTTTAACCACTTGGCGAGGATATCTGTATGTATGTCGTAACGTTGATGTATGGTTTTGTATTATTATTATTATTATTATTATTATTATTATTATCATTATTATTATTATTATTATTATTATTATTACTATTGTTGTTATTATTATTTTATATTTTACTGGCTATTAACATGTATAAAAATCTAATGTCTTTTCTTTCTTTCTTTTGCAGGTAAGTTGAAGCTGAGAGACAAGGTAACCTAGAGAGGCCAGAGATCTTTTTTTGTGTGGAACCCGGTCTTGGATCCGTCGGTAGGCCTACTAGCTTAAGGAACAAGGCCGTTGAAAGAAAATGATGGATTCCTCAGTGCACAAGATTTGTTCAGCCCATTGCCGCGAGATGGCTCCACAAAGACAGGTCTGAAATCCTTTTTGGTGCGAGTATAAAACGAGAGAAAGAGAGAGAGAGAGAGAGTGAAAGAGAAAGAGAGAACGGGTGAAAGAGGGAAGGGAGTAAGCTTGTTCGCGGCCGAAATGGATTTTGATTCTCCTGTAAAATAAACAGAATGGAATACAAACCCTTAAATCTGTCCTTTCAATGCCCGTGTTTGCTTATACTTTCGTCGTCTGTCCGTTGGGTGGTGGTAAGGCCTATTCCCTGTTGTGTATGCAAGGGGAGTTCGTCCGTATGGTGTTTCAGATATGATAGTCTTCGAAATGGTTTATAAATATTTGTAATACCGATGCTGTGTGCTAGGAACAAGGTTCAGATGTGAAGTTATAGTAAGCATTGCAATGGAGTCTTATGCACGGCACTGAAATTGTTCAGAAATAGGCACAGAATTGACATATTTCATGCGTTATTTTGTTCCTTTCAATATCTAGAAGTTGGAAAGGGTGAAAAATATGAGTATTTTTTTTTTTTAAATTAAAGAAGCTTTCGTTAGAGGAAGTTTTTAAAAAGTATGGTAGTCCTGTTTACATTACATATACAACTTCTTGTTTAATTGTCTAGGGGCGAAATTCCACCTAAGGGACTGTACATATTTCTCCTTTGTCCGTGACCAGTAATGTATGATTATTATAAAGGAAATGATACTCTAATGCACTTTGTTAAGTATTTGATAAGAATCAGCTGGCGATATGTTCACCGACCACCAAAACGCAAGCTACAAACTGTTCATTTTAAAAAATCCGACCCTTTTCCCGACAGCCAATGCTTTACGAAATAGGATAGTTAATAAAGGGATAGTTAATAAAGCCGGATCGATATATATATAAATATATATAAAAGGGGCTTGCTGTCCGAAATCACAGGCTGGAAAGAAGAGGAAACGGGGAGATAGATAGACCTATATGGAACCTAGCGCTGAGGTCTATTGGGATTTATATCTTATTCTCGTTATTAACGTTTTCGTCGTTTTTTTTTTTGCTATTATTGTTGTTGTTGTTGTTGTTTCGTTGTAGTTGTCATTGTTATTATTACATCAACTGTATGGTCATGATCGTCATACTTTTTATAGAAAGGAAGTCCTTGTCACATAAGCCTTGAGAAATTAAAGGACTGCCGGATTTCTAAACGCTTAGGCGGCAACTCCAAATGTTCCCAGCAAGAGAGCGTGCAATACCGGACACATGTCACCTCTTGGGAGTCTGCAATGGAGGTTTGCAATGCCGGGGACTTGAGATCCTGTCAACTTCTAACCTCCGTGTACAGTTGAGGACAAATTTTATTTCGACATTGTTTGTTTGCAACATTACGTGGAATAATTCATTTAACATGCGTCAGGATGGGGTATGTGACTAGTTAATTAGTTATTAGTTGTTTTGGTCGAGTCGTTTGTTCTGAAAGTTATAGTTATCAACAGAGACTCGCCGGTACGACCTCGCCTTTAGCATTGTTCTAGAAATCTTGACCCAGAATGTCTTACACGGGGAAGATTAACGCTCTCCCCCCCTCCCCTTTCGTCCCCCTCTCCCTCCCCCCCTTCCTCCCCACATTAAAAAACAAACAAACTCGCATCTGTTGGTTTGCTGAATGAACAAACCAGATAGGAATGGTGACGTGGCAAATCGTCGGTTCTGCGTAGGCCGGTGTAAGCAAAAATACGCTTTTGTTATGACTCAACGAGGGAATTGGTGACGCGTTTTCTGTCGGACGGGAGGGAGACTATTGTATTTGTCTATTGTTATTTGACTCCGTTTTGTACGTGGCTTCCTGAGCAGAGAGGGATGTCATTAAAAAAAAAAACAAAAAAACTGTTGTTATGGAATTATTTTCTTTAGAATTTTATTTCGTTTATTTTTATTTTTATTCTTTTTCTGTTAAAGGGAGGGATGAGATTACTTGTTTCTGTGGTAGACTGTTTGTCTTTTGTTATATATAGTTCTTGTTGTTATTTGTAATTTCTTTTGTTTGATTGCTAGGTATGTTAATGTTAATTGTTTTGTTGTTTTTGCTGGTGTTATTGCTATGGTTAATGCCTTATCATGATTGGTATTTGTTATCTCTATTATGATTAATGTCACTTGTTATAATCATTGTTATTATTGTTGATGTGTGGAGAAATGTAATATTTATGATAACTGAGCAATAGCCAACATGCATTAAGGAAAAAGTAAACGTAGAGTGTAAATATGAAAGAGAGCGAGAGAGAGAGAGAGAGAGAGAGAGAGAGAGAGAGAGAGAGAGAGAGAGAGAGAGAGAGAGAGAGAGAGAGAGAGAGAGAGAGAGAGAGAGATTGAGAAAGAAGGAGAGAAAGAGAGAGTAAGAATCACGTAGGTCGTTGGCACTGTGCATAACCCAGGGAAAGTGGGCAGGAGGGGCGGGAGGAGGGGGGGGGGGGCGTTGACAACGGTCATTGTGACACCATAAGCCATCGCCGTTGGGGGTGATTTTTGTTCGTTTTCAGTATTTTTAAGGGTTTAAGGAGACAGGCACTCGATGTTGGTCAGAAAGTGGGAGGAGGGGGGGGGGGGGGGCGGAGAGGCACGTGGTTTTGAGAAGAATGTTATATAATAGTATGTTTTTTTAGCAACATTGTATCACCATTTCAGCATCCCGACATTACCAGCATTACCATTATCATCACTATCACCTTAACTATCATCAACATCATCATCATCAGCAGCAACAATACCATCATCATCATCACCATCACTATCACCCCCCCCCCCCCCTTGCCACCACCAAGAATTTCCTTCGAGAAGTCTTTAATGCTTCTCGGTTCCC
>NC_061836.1:29539925-29542425 GCF_019202785.1 Penaeus chinensis
ACGGTTCTCCATTTTGATCCCGAGCTATTCATATCAATCGTTACTTCTTCTCTCTCGTAAATTATCCGTTTTCTTTTCTTCTTATTTTCTAAATCCTTCATCATTCGATCATTTCCTGTAACAAGACTGAATTTGGAGCATCTGGCATTGATGAGAAATCGCGTCGTGTCTCGTTCTTTCCCGTGAAACGCGAGAGGAGTCACTTTCACAGCGGACCTTGGACGCGATACGCTCGCTTTTTCCTCCCCCCCCGCGCCGCCTCGGTCTAGAATGAAAGGGCGAGTGCGAGTGCGAGTGCGAGTGGTGGGCCAGCGAGCGGATTCCTGCGATTACCGGTCGGAATATACAGGCGCTTTGTTGGGGGAGTGCTCGGGGCGGTGTGTGTGCGGGCCCCGAGGCTGGTCGCGGCCGCCGTCGAAAGGGAGTGTGTGACCCTCGCTCATCTGGACTCGGGGCCCCTGGTCGCCGTCGTCGCTGGCGGCTGGGGTGGCGCGGCGTTGGTTTTCTCCCGCATGCAAGGGCGTGGGAAGAAAGGCGTCGATGGAGGAGTCTGCTTTCGACGGCGGTGGGGGTGGCGGGGGGTTTCTTTTCCCCTTTCTTTCCTGGGGGGGGGGGGGGGGGGGCAGAGCTGCGCGCACGTGAAGGAACGTGGTTCAGGTGTCCTTCGTGGTAGCTAATACGTAAATAGACACGGAATCTTACCCATGGATCATAATAATCGCAGGAGGGAGGGGGGGGGGGGGTATTTTTCTTTGGCTGACCACACTCTCAACGCCTTCGGTTTTAGGAGTTTGCTGCTCTAAGGAGTTTGTAAAAAGCGAGCCTGAAGTTTAGCACTCGGTGTGTGTCCAGCTTACATCGGAGCACGCCCATTCCTCGCACTTTGTTTCACGGGCGTCCAACATATTCTTTGGAGGACGTGTTGTGTCCGCGGGGCCGGAGGCGTCGGAGTGTGAGTCAGTGACACCAGCCGGAGCAGAGCGGCCTTCGCAGCCATTATCTCCGACCAGTACGCGGCCTCCGTGGCTACAGTTTGCAAGGTTTCTGCAGCGACTTTGTCTGAGGCGAAGGCGGTAAGGTAAAGACATTGCTATGCGGTGACGCCCAGCACCGCGCTGCACGCAGGCGGTCGGGACGCGAGCGGGACCGAGTTTCCGAACCGTGGAGGAGCTGTGCGTTTTTACGCCCGTCCTGTCGCGTGGAATGAGGGGGTGGGAGGGAAGGGGGATAGTCGGGCACACAAACGCAGGACAACTTTGTAAACCCACATGGTAACTGGCAATCATGCGCGTACATAACAGACAGCCACAATCAGGCTGGGACGAGGGGAGGCCAGGCAGGTGGGAGGCAGGTCTTGCAAATGAATCAGCCCGGCCATCCTCTGCGCCCGAAGAAATCGGGGAACACCATAGCCATTAAGGATAGACTCTGGCGAGAGCTCTTTAAGGGCCTGGCATGCCGGCCCGTGGCGTCCAGGGCGGCGGAGGGAGGGGGGGTGGGGGTGGAGGAAGAGGAGGAAGAGGAGGGTGAGGGATTTCAAGGCACTTCGTCCGGTTCCATCTCCCTTCGTCCTGCTTCGTCGTCAGGTGCAGCCCTCTTGCGGTATGCAGGTAAGTGTGAGGGTCCTTGGGTCGCTTCGAGAGGGACGTCTAGCGATCGGTAGCGGTCGGTTGGTCGGTCGGGTGTCGGTGGAGGTCGGGGAGGGAATCGGAGATACTTAGATGTAGATGAATCCTAGTTCGTTTGTTTGTTTTTATCGTTTTGTTGGAAGTGGGATTTCGGTCTCGCTTGCGTATCAGCGTTCGTTAAGGAGAAGCGGGAAAGGGAGCGAGAAGCAGGACGCCGGTGTGAGAAAGTAGTGGTGTTCGCCGCCGACTTTCCAGGGACGAAGCGCGCGAGTGTGTGTGTGCGCGTGTGTGTGTCTGTGTGAGCATGTCCTTCTTTTTCTTTTTTTCCAGTGTCGGGCGTAAGTTTTATTAAGTTGTCACGGTGGGGCGCGCAGGCAGGTATCACAGCAGAGGGAGGTGTATTGAAGGCGGTGGCGGAGTGTGGCAAGATCCAGGTTCCGGGCCGCGGGCGCTGTAGGGGCGGGGCCTCTCTTGTTCCTTCCCGCCGCCCACACCTGCCCTACGGACGCCTCTAACTCGCCCACCCGCACCTTCGTCCTTATCCGCACAAGCACATTCCAACCCACACACGCTACTCGCACGCTTGCCGACTTGGTTCCAGTGGCTTTGTACGCGTTTACGCAGGCAGGTGTGCGGACATACGCATGCACGAACACCCTCACACACGCACGCACACACATATGCATGCGTATAAGCATACGCAAACACGTATCCGCACTCATACGCACACACACACACACACACACACACACACACACACACACACACACACACACACACACACACACACACACACACACACACACACACACAAAGACACCGTTTTCTCAACATTGTTGCCTCCCCTTCCCCTTTCCTTATCACCATTCCCC
>NC_061836.1:29547425-29552425 GCF_019202785.1 Penaeus chinensis
AGGCATTTCCTCTGTCGAAACGCGTCCTTTTACGCAAGTGGAGGGCAGAGAGAGGAAAGGAGGGGAAGGAGAGGGGAGGGGGAGAGGAGTAAGCGAGGGAGGGAAGGCGAGGAAAGGAATGGAATAGGAAAAAAAAGGAAAGGAATAGAATGTAAAGAAGGGAAGGAAAGAGAAGAGAAGAGAAGAGGAGGGAAGGTAAGGCAAGACGCTTTGTATCCCCTCCCTTCCCTCCCTCCCTCCCCAGCATGGATAAATACAGCTGTTGAAACGACCAGAGGCGAATGGTGGGCCGAAGCATACACTGCTGGATACACGGGGCAGGATGTGTACCATTTTACACTAAATTGTGCCGCAAGTATCATGGTGGGCGGGAACTTTCCTGTCGTAGGAGCTGCCCGCAGGAGACCTAGGTGCCGAGTGGTGGTTCGGTGGTCCAAGGCGCTGCTGAAACCATGGTCCTGGGGTGCTTCCAATTGCGTGGTGGTCGTTAGGTTGCTTGGTGGTGTGGTTGTTTTGCTGGTGTTGTGGTAGTTTTGATTGGTGTTGTATGTATTATGGTGGTGATGTGGGTTGTTACGGTGGCGTTGTGGTAGTTGTTTGGTTGGTGATGTGGTAGTTCAGTCAGCGTTATGGTAGTAAGCAGGTAGTGTGGTTGCTGTGGTGAATATCTCGATGTTTAGTGATTATTGTGATGTTTGTGTGGTCGTTCCTTCGATTTCATTGTTTGTTTTTTTTGTTGTTTTTGCGTTCAATGTGGGATTCCTTGTGTGTGTTTGTGTTTTTTTCTTGTTTTTTTCGTTCCTTTGTTGTTATTGTTCGTGTGCTTGTTCTCCGGCGTTATGGTTATTGTTATTTGGTGTTATGGCGGGTGCAGAACCGCCATTAATAGGCGATAGGGAGAGGGAAATGCCTTTTTTTATTCAATTTTAGCAAGAAAAATGAAAAATCGGTTGAGGTTGATTATGCAGCAATGGTGATATGTTTCTAAAGATGAGGCATTGGTATGGCTAATGGTGATGGTGCATTGGATAATGAGTCATTGATAATGTTGATTTTAATGGTGTTGATGGTGATGGCGATGCTGATGAGTCATTGCTTTGATGGTGATGGTGATGAGTCATTGATTTGATGGTGATGGTGATGAGTCATTGATTTGATGGTGATGGTGATGAGTCATTGATTTGATGGTGATGGTGATGAGTCATTGAATTGATAGTGATGCTGATGAGTCATTGATGATGATAGTGTTCAAGGTGGTGATACGGATGAGTCCTTGATGATAGTGAAGGGATGATGGTGCCTTGATGAAGAGATGGTCATGGGGTCACGTGCAAGATGATAAACCATATCATGTGCTTTCTTTTTTTCTCTCGTTCTCTTTTTTGCGAATATATATTTGGCCTCTTTTTGTCCACGAGGACTGTGATGCGGGGATCATAATGATTAGCTATTCATGTATTTTTACAGAGTAACTCTTTGATATGATAATGATTCGCTGATATTTCATGACCGAAAGGAATGCTATATTCAGAAGACGCCTGTGATGGTTTGGTATGATTTGGATTAAAAAAATGTTTTTGATATATTTTTATGGAAACTGAATCATTTTATATTGATATCCCTGCTGACACACGTCGATATGCACAACCAGTATGTATATGTATGTATAAGTATATATATACACATGTTTATACATATACATACATACATATATATATACACACATGAATGTATGTATGTTATATATATTTATGTATGTAGCTTAACACGTATGTGTATTCAGTACATGTGCAAATGCGTATGATTACCTTTTTTCGCAAGATCCGACTATCTCTGAGTGGCGCCTGGGCCGGCGCGCATGCGATGCACGCGACGCCGCCCATGAGCCGAACGTTGTTTTCCGTTCTCCCCCTCCCCCCTCCCCCCTCCCCCCCGACCGCCCCCGACCGCCCCCGACCGCCGACGTTCGTTCGATCCGAGGGCCTCGCCGTCGCCGCAAAGGAACGCGCAGTGAGAGCCTCGCCGTAGAATTTCCCAAACCAAAATACTTATGCCCGACCCGTGTCTAGCATTAAATAGATTGTATCACATTAAGCCAATTGCCGCGGCTTAATATTCCTTCCGCGAATATTAGTGTTTTTTGCCAGCTGTCCTTGAGGGCCGCCGGCGATCCCGTGGTAGTCGAGCGTGACCCGCCGCAACCTCGTCCTCCTGCGCCGCCGCCTCCCGCCGCCTCTTCCTCTGCTTCCTCTGCTTCCTCTTCTTCCTCTTCTTCCTCTTCTTCCTCTTCTTCCTCTGCTTCCTCTGCTTCCTCTTCTTCCTCTTCTTCCTCTTTTTCCTCCTTTCCTTATCCATTTCCTCTTTTGGTCATCTTCCTCATCATCTGTATCTACCTACTCCTTGCCTTTTTTTTCTCTCCTCCTCCTCCTCCTCCTCTTCCTATCCCCCCTGTCCCTCTTGTTTCTTCTTTTATTATTATTGTTATTACTCTTATTATTATTATTATTATTATTATTATTATTATTATTATTATTATTATTATTATTATTATTATTATTGTTATTATTATTATTATTATTATTATTATTCCTCCTCTTACCCTTCCCCCCATTCGACCCCGCTCGAAATAGAGGAAACGAGCAAATAAAAAAAATATATATAAAAACTGCGTAAAGAGCAAGACATTCATAGCTTCCTTAGGTGAGGTCATTGTCTCCCGCGTTCGGTCAAGATGTCTGTCACCCCCCCCCCCCACCTTCCCACCTCCCTATTTCCCTTCCTTCCATATCTCCCTTCCTCCCTATTTTCCCTCCTCCTTATTCTCCTTCCTCCCTTTCCCTATCTCCTTTCCTCTTTATTCTCTTTCCTCTCTATTCTCTTTCATTCCCTTCCCTCCTCTTCCTCATCTTCCTATCTCCCTCATCTTCCCTCCCTCTCTATTCCCCTTCCTTCCTATTCCCCTTCCTCCCCCCTTTCTGTTCCCCTTCCCTCCCCCTCCCCTTGCCTTCTCCCTCCCTCTCCCCCTCCTTCCTTCCCCTACGCAACTTTTTTGTTCGGGGTTAGGAGGTGGGGGGAGGTGGGGGAGGAGGAGGAGGAGGAGGAGGAGGAGGAGGAGGAGGAGGAGGAGGAGGAGGAGGAGGAGGAGGAGGAGGAGGAGGAGGAGGAGGAGGAGGAGGAGGGGGGAAGGGAAGGGAAGGCAAGGGAAGGGAAGGGAAGGGGAAGGGAATATAAGGGGGGAAGGAGAGGAAAAGGTAGGGAAAAGAAAAGAAAATAAGGAAGAAAAGAGAAAAGAGACGAGACGTTAAGAGAAGAGAGTCAAGGGTCCTCCTCGGCTCCCCCGGGGGTATGATCGCGCATACGTACATACGTATATTCGGCGTATCCGAAGGGTGTGCGAGTTAACAGGAAGGACAGACCGCTCGAGTGAGGAAAGTGACCTCCGTAATGAGACATTTCCTGGTGTGGGAGCCCTGTGTGAGAGAGTGGCTCGGGGCTAGAGGCCATGAGGCAGGCTAGCGTCGAGGATAGGGCTTCTGCTGGGGGCGCTGACGGAGGGTTGGGGGTCGGAAGTGGATAGGGGATTCTACTGGGGGCGCTGACGGGGGGTTGGGGGTCGGAAGTGGATAGGGGATTCTGCCGGGGGCGCTGACGGAGGGTTAGGGGTCGGAAGAGGAAATGGCTCGGAGGCGGAGACGAGGGCAGGGCTTCTGCTGGGGCCTAAGGAACGGCGGGCGAGAGTAGGATGGTGTATCAGGCCCTTAAAGTAAAGGCTCAGGCCCGACCTAGGAGACGAGGGAGGGGGATAGGACCTTATCCAAGGGACGAAGGTGGACTGGAATTAGTGATGAGACCGAGGGCGAAAATTTAGGGCTGTGGGCGTGGACTGCGACTCGTTCTGGGGGCGGGGCGGGATCTCGGGAACAAAATTTTGGGCAAGAGGATGAGGGGCTGCCCTTAAAGGACCCGGCAAGGCGTAACCCTTTTGGCTGCAAGGGAGAGGCAGGGCGTGTCATAAATATTTAGGGCCTTAAAGAAGGCGGCCATTGCATATTCATGTTCGTTGCAATGATTTCCTTTAGCACTTAACGGTAGAAGGCATTCTGCCATTAATATTTGATACAGGGAATGACATATGCAGTAGATGTATGTGCACGGTGCGTATTTGTCTCGTATGTTATATGACAATGAGTGAGTGTATGTCTTATGTGTACGCGTGTGTATGTATGTCTGTTTGTCTGTCTGATTTGTTTATTCAAAAGAAAATTCAAATCGAGGAAGAAGACCTTGCTCCACCTCAGCATTCCATGCCGAAACTCTACGGTCGAACTCCGCCGCGTTTCACAACGATAGCTTTTCACCCCGACTGATCTCGCGACCCCGGGCGACCCCGTGGCGTGACCTCCTCCATGTGGCAGCGCCCCGGGCCGTGGCGTGTTGCCTGGGGGGCCGGGACGCGGCTCCCAGGGCGCGCATTGAGGCCAGTGAGAGTTAAAAGGGGCCGGATTTTTGTAGCATTTCATTTATTCCTATCTCTTCTTCCAAGTTTCCCTTCCGCGTGTCCAATTTGCGCGCAGGTTAAAGCTCCGTTACTTCCCCTTTAATGTATGCATTTACATTCACGAAGCAATCAATATGTATCGACACGTTGCGGAAAGTAGTTCATACACATCTCCGACGCGCGAGGAAGTACACAGTCGGAGGAGTTCGGTGTCGACGCTATTATTTCACACCGAAGTACTGTTACGCGTTACTTCTTATCTAATTCGTTTCGTCTTTTTTCGAGGCGTTTCTTTTTCTTCTTCTCCTTTATTCTTTTCATTTAAATCCGGGACGAATTATGTTCTTTCATCGTGATTACAACGGGGCGCTCGAGAGGTCGCTTGCCGGGGAAGTGTGTGTGTGTGTGTGTGTGTGTGTGTGTGTGTGTGTGTGTGTGTGTGTGTGTGTGTGTGTGTGTGTGTGTGTGTGTGTGTGTGTGTGTATGTGTAAGAGTGAGAATG
>NC_061836.1:29557425-29562425 GCF_019202785.1 Penaeus chinensis
AAGAAAAAGTAAAGTAAAAAAAAATAAAAAAAAATAAGATGATTTTTTCTCTCATTTCTTAACACTTCTTCAGACGTCATCACAGGAGGTGTTTTTGTGAAGGTGTTATGCTATTCCTTCATCTCCCCCCCCCCCCACCCCCACCCCACACACACACAAAACCCTGTCTCACCTTAAGTCTTACCCCCCCCCCCCCCTTCCTCGCCTTCCCTCCTTCTTTTATCTCCTTCCTCTGCATCGCTTCCCTCCCCCCCCCCTCATCCTTCCTTCTTCCTTCTCTTTCCCCCTCCTTCTTCCTTCTTTCTTTTCCCCCCCTCCTCCCCCCTTCTTGATCTTTCCCCTTTCTCCTCCTCCTCCTTCTCCCCCCTCCTTCCTCCTCCTCCTCCTCCTCCTCCTCCTCCTCCTCCTCCTCCTCCTCCTCCTCCTCCTCCTCCTCCTCCTCCTCCTCCTCTTCCCCCCTGCAGCAGCAAAGCTCTTACCGCTCGGGGAGCATTATGGACGACTATCCCTTGTCTTTGGCTAATGCTTTTCGCCTCTACTGCATGCGACTGCGGTAGACTCGGCCTCCTCCTCCTCCCCCCCTCCCCCCGCCCTTCCTTCCCCTCCCTCTCGCCTAGTCAGTTTTAAGCCACTTTGATCATATTTGAGATAAAAATCACACGTTTTGCACGCCGGGTTATCTGACAAATATTTTGCACACGTTGGGTTCATATCAATATTTATTTAGGATTTCAGGTGTTGTGGAGCTCTGAGGCGAACGTCACTAGAGTTTTCAGATGTGAGGAGGTTTTGGGGGTGGGGGGTGGGGGCGGTTAGAAGTGGGGGAAGAGTTGGGGGGAAGGAGGGGGAAGAAGGGGGTTGGGTATGGATGGAGATGTTGGGGGGGAAGGATGGGGATGTTGGGGGGAAGGATGGGGCTGGGGGAGAAGGAGGGGGATGGTGTGGGGAAGGAGTGGAGTTGGGGGAAGGAAGGGGGATGGGGATGGGAAGGAGGGGCAATGGGGTTGGGGGAAGAAAGGGGGGTTAGGGGAAAGGGATGGGGAGGGGGGATTTTGTGTTCCTGGAGGAGGGAGAGGAAACGGGGGAGATGGAGATGGAGATAAAAAGGCGGCGACAGCAATTGTGATGGAGTGAAATATAGATTACGGCGATAAAGACAGGGATGGAGAAATGGAGAGGCAGAGGTGGATGGGAAGAGGGAGAGGAGGAGAAGGGACGATGAGGGAGGGGGAGGGTAGAAGGAAGGAAGAAGTGGGAGAGGGAGGGAGGAAAGGAGAAGGGGGAGAGGGAGAGGGGAGGGAAGAAGCGGGAGAGGGAGGAAAGGAGAAGGGGGAGAGGGAGGAGGTTAGAAGATCGGGGGGGGGGGGGGGGGGGGAAAGATTGGGTAATCATCAGAGCATTCTAATCATCCCATCTCGTGAGACTCACTCGTTAAAACGCAAATTGCAACCATTGGTATTTTTTCAGTGAGCTTTCAATATACATACGTTTATGTTGCACGTTGCAGAAAGCTCAGGAAGTGATTCCTGGCCACCGCATTCCGCATTGTCAGCTGATGGACACGCTATTTTTTTCATTTGTTTACAGACAGCTTTTGTGCTGCATATGGGATGGACACAGGATGCCATATAAATTGGTAATTGTAGAGGATACAAGGTAGGAGCCTTGTGGGCGGGCATGGGGGCGTGGGCGCGGGGCGTCGGCGAGCGAGAGCCAGTGCAAATCTAGGCTCGAGCGCCGCCGGGATGCGGTAACCGCCTCGCATGCTGCATGCTGGCACGTTTATTCTTTCGCTCGCACTGAGCAGTCGCGCCGCCTCGATGTGATCGCCGGGGGTCGATGGGCGGCGCGTGCGAGTGTTCCCCTGGGCTCCCTCTCGGCCGCCGGAGCACGAGTGTCCACGAGTGCGAGGAAGGGAGGGTGTTGGCGGCGCCGAGGCCACTGACGCCTGACGCCTCCTCCTCCTCCTTCCTCCCCGAGGGCGAAGGACGCGAGAAGGGCCCGCGGGCGGCTCCTCACGCACACGGGCGGCGCCGCGAGCAGCAGCAGCAACACGCACCGAGTTACGTATCGCAAAGCGGAATGATTGGAGCCGCGAAGCCGAGTCATCGTCGTCGTCCGCTCCGGCGGCGTCGATCAAGGGACGAATGGCCGCTTCCCTCCGCCATCAGGGGCAGGGGAGTCAGTAAGAGGCCTTTCATATTCCTATTATTTTAGGGGCAGATGGGCGGGCGGGCGGGCGGGCGGAGGAGCCGCTTCTCCTTAATGGGCTGGGCTCTGTTTGCTCTTGGTCGGCGAGAGGGTTTTCCTTAATGATACTCTAAAGTGCGCTGTTTGAAGACACTGCTCCCTGGACCTCGAGGGGCCGCCGCGACTCGAGGATGACGAAAAACCAGAAGAAGGAGTTATAGGAGGAGAAAAAAATAAGTTGTGGGAGTTCTAACAAAACTTTTCCATCGTTATTTTCCGCAATATATTTTTTTCGACTCGCATATTAATTAGGAGCATTTACTTAGCTCGGCAGGAGAACGGGATCTCAATTGGTGGCTTATTGACGCCCACACTCACCCTGTGGCGCCCACCCGCCCACCGGCCTCCTCCTCCTCCTCCTCCTCCTCCGCCTCCTCCTCCGCCTCCTGCGTCTCCTCCTCCTGGCACGAGAAGGATTATTGACTCGGCCGGGGATGCTGTCATACTTCATCATGCTTAAGGGGTCTCTCACTCTTTCCCGGGCTGCCACCAATCGCTTTCTTGTGAATCCTCTCGGCCAGGTGGAGGTGCTGAGGCGGAGAGGGAGTCGGTGGAGGTGCTGAGGCGGAGAGGGAAGTAGGAGGAAACGGTGACGCGGAGGAGGGAGGAGGAGAAGTGCTGAAGCGGAGGGAAAAGCCGAGGGAGGTGCTGAGGCGGAGCTGAGGCAGAGGGGGAGTAGGAGAAAGAGCGGAAGCGGAGGAGGAGCTGCGAAACGGCTGCTGAAGCTTCGCCTTCGAGGAGATGCGGGGACGCCCTCGGTAGAGCTCGGCGGAACTCGTAAGGTCCTGTGGTGGTCCTCGGGGATTGGGCCTCGGATTGTTCTTCTCTAGATGCCAATGTCTATCTGCAACGTTTCGGATTCAAGTCCCACCTGTTATGCATCTGAGTCGCCAGGACAAAACTGACGACTCTGGCATGCCCCCCCCCCCCTTACCTTCTCTCCCTCCTCCTCCTCGCTCCCGCTGACGCCCCCTCTCCCCCTTACTCACTCTCGCCCCAGCGCTGATGCCTCAGTATGCCTGTCAGAACCACCGACGGATTATCTTTGTTCGACATCGCCGCAGGGACAGATGCGAAGAGTTTTGGGGCGAAAAAAAGATATCGCGCACTTTGCCAGGGACAACTTGAGTGCTTTTGTTGGTTTTCGTGCGAGTGGCGTTGTGCTGAGGCGGATATCTGGATTGTATTCACAGGGGCCGAGGGTAAACACTCTGGTCGTGACGTGGCGACTGCTGATTGGCCGCCCTGAGGGAGGCATAATGATAACAGGAGGGCCAGAATGCCGGTAAACCATGGCAGTGTTTTTTTTCACTGTGTTCGAATGGCTGCCGGAGACTTGTTCGATATCGGCGGTGAAGCCGTGATCTGGATGTGCGTTCGCATGGGGCTGGACTTGGCTCCGGATCGTAATGCTGTTAATGGCTCCCCGAACTGTACACGGCCGCCCCTCACGCTGCTTGATGGCGCCTGGCCGTCGACGTCCCCTCTTCCATCCCTATTGTGTCGACCTCCCTCTCTTGTCTCCTCCTTTCGCCAAAAGCCCTCGCCTGCCGCCCACGGCGCCCATCTCGGCCCTCTATCTAGAGCGAAGATAAACAACCGAGTCCTCCTCCAGGGCTGAGGGCCAGAGGCTGAGGGTCATCCTCAGGGGATCGCCTCCTGTGGTGTTGCCTGCACCCGTGCCCGTGCTCCGCCCTCCACGCCCGAGTGTCGCCGTGCCCGCAGCTTCAGCGGAGGGAGGGCGCACTCAGCCCAAACGCGGCATCTGCCCGAGCGTGAGGCAGTGGCTGCTTGCCGCATCAGTTGGTCTCCTTTTTGGCATCATTTATTATATGGACTCTGTATCAACGTGTGGGACAAGTGCACGCCATCGCGCAGCTGTATCGCACGAGGCCCCGGCAACGTAAGAGCAGCCTTATGGCTCCCGGACGCAAGGGCGACGTCGTTGTGTCCTCCAGTTTTGGGTGATTTAATCCGTGGAGATTTCTTTTGAAACTCGGCGCAAGGCCTATATTGTTCTTTACTATTCTGTTACAAGGGTATGTTCGTGGCTCTCGGGCAAAACGGACCTTGCAGAGAAGTGCCATAAGGGTGATTCGACACAATAGTGCGAATTAGTCAGGCCATTCGCATGAGGAACGTGCAGGCGACTTGCGGCCTTGCGTCGCATCGGCGCAGCATTCATCCCTCCCCCGTGCACTTGTCACGAGTCATTGGTTCTGTAACAATGGCCTTTATGTTCTCCGCCATAAAGCCCGAGATATCCCAGGCCCGCTATTATTCGCGCGGGATTCTATTACCGCCCTTGTGTCGCCCCGGTGTAAGGAGTTTTTTTGTCATCGGGACATTGTTTGGCGTCGGTTCTAATATGAGCCTTTTGTCGCCCTACCATTGGGATTTATGGGGATTCGCGGAGCTTGCTCTCGCCGCGGATTTGGCGCTGTCGACCTTACGCTGCCTCGCGGTAGGGTTGACGATCATTCGCACTGGGGGCATTCGCATAATATTCTAATATCGCCTCTAGTTCTGGGAGAAATAGAAGCTATAATGCGCATTAATGAAATGTTGCCCCACGTTGTTACACAACTCTCGCCCTAACGGCCCGGCAGTTTAAAGGCTTAGTTCATATCCGTAAGCGTCATTATGCAGCGTATCCTGGAACCTCGCCCTTATGACCCCTTGTCTTAAGGCCCAAGAATAAATCCCATTAAGTCTAATTCGAGATGAATGAACGGCTTCCGAGTCGGCCT
>NC_061836.1:29567425-29569925 GCF_019202785.1 Penaeus chinensis
TGAGAAAACTGAGGATAAAAATAGAGGGAATTCTGAGTCGGAGGGGTGGGGAGAGGGGAGAGGAGGGGAGGGGAGAGGGAAGAGGGGAGACGAGAGGGGAAAGGGGAAAGGGGAGAGAGGAGGGGGGAGGGGAGGGGAGGGGAGGGGAGGAGAGAGGAGAGAGGAGAGAGGAGAGAGGAGAGAGGAGAGAGGAGAGAGGAGAGAGGAGAGGAGAGGAGAGGAGAGGAGAGGAGAGGAGAGGAGAGGAGAGGAGAGGAGTGGAGAGGAGAGAAGAGAAGAGAAGAGAAGAGAAGAGAAGAGAGAGATATTAGGATAAAAATGTTCCATATTTCCTCATTTCAAAAACATCAGACGTGACGTTATTGTTACTCTTTATCATTTTATTGTGTTAATTGTCCCCGTTTTTTGTTATTGTTTTTATTTATATTATTTAGGGGTGATATTTGTATTATTTTCGCATTATCGACCATCTGAAGCAGTTTTGTCTACCTGTATCTCTCGTTCTTCCTCTCCCTCTCCCTCTCCCTCTCCCTCTCCCTCTCCCTATTTCTCTCCCTCCTTTCCCTCCTCCTCCTCCATATCTCCTGATCTTTCCCTCCTCTCTCTCTCCCTCTCCCTCTCCTTCTCCTTCTCCTTCTCCCTCACCCTCCTCCCTCCATCTCCCTCTCCCTCTCCTTCTGCCTCTCCCTCTCCCTCTCCTTCTCCCTCTCCATCTCCCTCACCCTCTCCCTCTCCCTCTCCCTTTCCCTCTCCCTTTCCATCCCCATCTCCCTCTCCCTCTCCCTTTCCCTCTCCCTCTCCTTCTCCCTCTCCATCTCCCTCACCCTCTCCCTCTCCCTCTCCCTCTCCATCTCCCTCACCCTCTCCCTCTCCCTCTCCCTTTCCCTCTCCCTTTCCATCCCCATCTCCCTCTCCATATCACCATCATTATCATAATCAGTGATGCGTCATACTCCACAAGGAACATCTATCCCCCCCCCTACTCTTGCTTTCCTGTTGCATCCTCCCCCTCCCCCCCCCTCTTGCATTTGGGCGTTGCAATGCACGTGGGTCGGGGTCTCCGCTGCTCGAGAAGGCTTTGCCACACGACAACACCGTACTGAGTGGGGTGGGTGGGTTTGGGGTTGGGGGGTTGGGGGGGAGGTGTCTTCTGATCGACCTTCGTTTTCCTTATGGTGTTCGAGGTGTTGAAATGGCGCGTGGTGTTGGTTTAAGGGTGTTGTACTGTGTGGGTTGAGGTGTGTGTGTGTGTGTGTGTATGTGTATGTGTGTGTGTGTGTGTGTGTGTGTGTGTGTGTGTGTGTGTGTGTGTGTGTGTGTGTCTTTTGTTTGTATTCGTGTCTGTGTCCGTATGCGTGCGTGTGGCTTCGGGCCGTTCGTGCATGTGCGCGTGTGTTTGTGCGTCCCCGGAGCGTGTGCAGTCCCCTCTGAGAATCTCCCTTCTGGCATATTCCGCGTCCACAGCATTATCTAGAGCCGAGCAGCAGGGCGCGATAACTGTTTTATAGATGATATCGCCCAGTGTCCGCGGGGCTGGCGTGTAGAGACCGCTGTGATAAGAGATTTTTCCGTATGACACTGTCGGGGCGCTGGGTTATTCATTGGACGAGAGAGCATGCTATATCAGGCTGTTCTTGCTGCTGTTCTTGTTGTTCTTGTTGCGTCTGGCTATAAATTCAGAGCGCGCGAGCGGGAAGGCCCTCGTTTGCAGGCGCCGCGAAGTTTGGATGTCTGTGTAACTTTGCGATGGGAAAAGTAAACTTGGCGCTAAGTTCGAATTTGACCCATCAGCGACACGTGACACCGAAAGTGTTTAGGGCGAGATCACCACGGAGTGTGTAGCGGGATGTCGACCTTATCACCTCTCCCACTCTCTCTGCATATCGAATAGCAGATCAATAGGGCTTAGTTTGGACTGGGCCGATGGTTCGTTTTTAGCATTTTGCTTTTTGGGAGGGGGAGCCATTTGCCTCTCTTTTTTTTTCATACGTGTATGAGTCCGCCAAAAAAGTTTGTAATTTGCATTCAAGTCGACGCGGATGAAGTAACGCGCGCGGGCCCGTCAGTCCGAACGACAACCCGAGGAATAGCTTTGTTATTGATTTCATTGTGGGCGTAAATATTTCCAGCCGACATCCGGGACTAATTTCAGATGCCCATTAAATGTTGCTAATTTGTTCGGTATCGGCGGGAGCGGACGCGCGGAGGCCTTGGGGGCGAGGTGCGGGTTAAAGTGAGGGAAGAGACGTGAATTATTTAACGCTACGAACGACAGAAAGATGGCTCGATGCGACACATGCTACGGGGGTGAGGGAGAGAGGGAGAGGGAGGGAAAGGGGGACGGAAATAGAGAAAGGGAAGGAGAGAGAGAGAGAGAGAGAGAGAGAGAGAGAGAGAGAGAGAGAGAGAGAGAGAGAGAGAGAGAGAGAGAGAGAGAGAGAGAGAGAGAAGGGGACGAGAAGGAGAAAGAGAGAGGGAGAAGAAGCGAATGAGAGGGAAA
>NC_061836.1:29574925-29579925 GCF_019202785.1 Penaeus chinensis
TTTAGTCTCGTATTTCCGTTTGCATTGATAAGGGTCATATCTTTCTCTCCATCGTATATCCTGTTTGGAAGAGATGCTGTTGTTGTTTTTTTTATGTATTTTTTACGTGTTTTGTTTTTCTCCTTTTTTCACATTTCCGTTGTGATGTGATTTGCATTTCGACTCGTGGTACTTCAGATTGTTCTGATATTTCGTAAGTTTTAGAGCTGATGACTGTTTTTTTTTTCTGAAATGTGAATACGTAACTGAATGAGATTTTTCATTCTCTCTCTCTCTCTCATTCTGTGTGTGTGACAGAAAAAACAACCTTGCATTGAAGTTGAGAGAGAGAGAGAATGAATTAATTAATGAGAAAAAGAGACAAAAAGAAATAGAAACCAAACGGGAATTCTGATTGGTTTAAAAGACGAAAACCAATTAAAAGAGAGCGCGTTGCCCCGATCTCCGGCCCTCGCTTGCCATTGGTTGACCTCTGACCTCTGGCGGGGGGGGGGGGGGGGAGAGGAGAAGGAGGGAGAGGAGAGGAGAGGGAGAGGGAGAGGGAGAGGGAGAGGGAGATTTAGATGGAGATGGAGAGGGAAATGGAAATGGAGAGATAGAGATAGAGAAGAAAATTATAGAACTCATAAGTAGATAAGTATTTTTTTTTTTTTTTTTTAGAAATGAATACGGATATAGAAAAGAAAGAAACGAATAAATGGATAAAAGAATAGTCAAGTCAATTGGTAGGTACAATGGAATAAATAAATGTTCTGGAGCACTGTCGGTGAGAAAGAGCGAACACGAGAAGAAATGAGTGAGTTTTGGGCGAAAGGCTCAATGGCCGCGGTATTAAATGCTGCGTCCGTGACAGCCTATTGCTATTGTTTACTCTTCGCGGAACAGATGGGGGAGAGAGAAAGAAGGAAAAGAATGAACGATAAAAGTGGTGGGGAAAAAAACACTACACAGGCACATACAAACATTCAAACTTAAAAAGAAATTCGCACATGCACGCGCGCGCGCACACGCATGCACACGCACATGCACTCGCACATGCACTCGCACATGCACACGCACATGCATACGCACACGCACACACACATACACATAAATGAATGAATGAATGAATTATTGCATATATACGTATATATATATATACATATATATAAAATGTTTACAAGTTTATTGTGCAACGTATCGTCCCGTGGACTATGCCTCCGCAAAGGCTCTATTTCAACCGTCAGCCATTGTGTAAGTTTGGGTTATTGTTATCAGGGAAGTGTAGGATGGAATGAAGTTAGTGGAGTTTAAAAATCCCTTTTCAATGTTTTCTTTTCATTTTGTGTAATTTTTAGTTTGATCCTTGACTTTCTTTTTGTTTTGTCTTTTGTTTCGTAATCTCTCTCTCTCTCTCTCCTTCTTCTCCTCGTTCTCCTTCTCCTTCCGCCTTTAAAAGAATAAACAAGAATCCATCCCCCTTACGTGAGCCGCCCTCCGCGCGTCCATCTCTCGCCTCGCCAGTCCTCCGTCGGTCTGTCGGGGAAGCCTTCGTCGGTCGGGTTTTGTCATCGGTTCTTCCCCGACGAACACAATGCGTCGTTTTTTTATCTTTTTTTTTTTTTTTTTTTTTTTTTCCGCCCCGCCGACGAACCCTGGATCCTCTGATAACACCGCTGATAGAGGATACTGGAGATAGCCGGAAGGGTTGGAGGGGGAGGTAAGGGGTTGGGGAGGGGGAGAGGGTGGGGGAAGGGGGGGAATTGCGGAGGGTTTAGAAGGAGGGGTAGGAGGGGAGGAAGGAGGAGGGAGAAGGAATAGGGGAAAGGATTTGTGGGTGATACAGTAAGAGCAAAAAGGCGAATTGGAGAAGGAGGGCGAAGAGAGGAATTAGAGATGAAGAGAGAGAGAGAGAGAGAGAAGAAGAAGAGGTGGAAAAGAGAGAGAGAGAAACAGACAGAAAGTAAGTCCGAGAGACACCGAAGCACGGAATCCACGAAAAGCGGCGAAGGGTAAACGAGGAATGAGGAATGGTGTCAGCGGCGGCATGCCTGCTATGACGATACCAGCTTACTTTTAAAACTTTGCATTTGGTGTCAGCTTGAAGAGGGAGGCTTTTATGACGACGCGCCACAGCTATGGGAAGCGAGGGAAGCCGCATGACTTAAGAGACACAGTGTCGCCGTAATAAGAGTGTCACTTGGTAAACGTGAAAGGAAGGCGGAGCGAGCGAGGCCAAAGAAGTGTAAATGCCACCGAGTGAGCGGAGATAACACCTGTGCTGCAGAATATGGAACGAAAGAAGGCGCTCGAGAAGGAGCGGACGCGGCCCTCATGGCTGCCCTTAAAGATGAGTCCCTTTCGCTCCTCTTCCTCTATCTTATTCTTCCTCTTTTCTTATGGTTCTCTCCTTTTTTTCCCCTTTCGTCTTCCGATCAGTCTGTAATGTTATTGTCATCATCATCGGCGTCGTCATTATTATCAGTCATCGTTAACAATCTTCGTCTTCTTTTTCCTCTAAGGGTGCATTTTTACCTATTAGTCAATGCATCTGCGCTCTCTCTCTCTCTCTCCCTCTCCTTCTCCTTCTCCCTCTCCCTCTCCCTCTCCCTACCCCTCTCTCTCCCTACCCCTCCCACACCCTTTCCTCCCTTCCTCTCCCTCTCCCCATTTCCCTTCCTCTCCCTCTTCCTATTTCCCTATCTCTCGCCCCTTCCTCTCGCACTCACGGACGCTACCAAGTACGTGTTATCAAAGGGGCATCAGGTGTTTAGGATTAAGACGAAGGATTACCTGCTGAGGGGGATTTACGGGTGAGGATTATTGCTCTTGATGAGGAGAAAGAGGAACAAACGAGTGAGTCGAGAAAGAGTGGGGAAGGGAGAGGCAGAGAAGGAGAAGGAGGAGGATTGGGTAAAGAGTGGGAAGGGGGAGACGGAAAGGGAGTAGGATAAGGATTGGATAAAAAATGAGAAGGGAAGAGGAGGATTAGGTATAGAGTGGTAAGAGGGAGGAAGAGAATGATTGGTTAAAGAGTGGGAAGAAAGGCTGGATATAGGAGAGGAATTGGTTAGAGGGGGGGGGGGGGGGAGAGGCAGGAAGATGAGGAGGAGGAGTAGTGGATAAAGATTGGAGAGGGAGAAGGAGGAGGAGGATCGGTCAGTGGAGAGGGGATAGAGAAGTAAGAGGAGAATTGGTCAAAGGAGAGAGGGACGAAGAGGAGGAGGATTAGTCGAGAGAGAGAGAGAGAGAGAGAGAGAGAGAGAGAGAGAGAGAGAGAGAGAGAGAGAGAGAGAGAGAGAGAGAGAAAGAAAGGAAGGAAAGAGGAAAAAAATTGGGGGGCGTATAGAAAGAATAACAATAAAGGCGGAGCGATATGAAGAATCGGAAGGAAAGGAAAGGAATGGGAGAGACAGGAAGGGAATGCGAAAGGAGGAAATGAGAAGTAGGAAAAGAGAAGTGAAGGGCTAAGGATAGGGGAATGAAAACACACGAGGCACAAGTAATATATGAAGCTCCCGATCCTAAGCGAAGCGAAGGAGATGGATAGGAAAACGGGAAGAATTACAGAGAGAAGAGAGGAAACAGGACGAAGAGGAGGAGGAAAGACGCAGAAAGTGGGACTAAGAAAGATGGAGAAGAGGAAGAAAGACGGAGCAGGAGAGAAGGTGGAAAGATGGAGGAAAATAGGAATAAGAAATAACGGAGAAGAGAGGGAATAAAGACAGGAGAAGCGGCGGAGAGAGAGAAAGAGAGAGAGAGAGATAAGTAGAATGAGAGGAACGAAGAAATTCCACCCAAAAAGGAGGGAATAGTAAACATATTAGATTAGAGAGGTAACCCAGACCGCCGCTGCTGGTAATTTGAATTATATATCGTAGCGCCAAGTAGGAGAGCGGTATTTTTTAAAACTCCTTTTTTTTTTTTTGAACAGGGGGGGTAGGGGGTAAGGGGTTAGAAAACGGGACGATGGAGAACACCCGCCCTGTGTTTGGGTTATTCATGGCTGTAAACAAAGCGAGAGATGTTTTATAGCAAAGTTGCAAAAGCGCTGCATAGCTGGTTCTCGCGTTGGGTCCTCGATGCGGGCACTCGAAGTGTGTGTATGCGTGCGTGCGTGTGTATGTGTGTGTACGTGCTCGTGTGTATGTATTTTTCTTCCTCTTTTGATCTTTTTTCTCTTTATTAGTAGTATTATTACTTATTCCGTTTGCTGAATTTTTCATTTTTTTTAGCCCTAAATTTTCTCGCTGTGTGTCTCTGGGTCGTTGTCTTTGGCCTTCTGCTCGGGGGTCTTGAACTCTGGGCCTCACGGATTTAGTCAAGTCGCCTGTTCTAACATTGCTCGAGATGTTATAAGTTTTTAGATAATGGGAGATTTCACCGTTTTTTTTTTTATTTTTATTTTTTTATTTTTTTTTTTTTTATAATATCGAGGTCTTTCAGAAAGTTTGGATATGTCCAGAGATCTCCGAAGACGTTAAATGTTTCAAAAGTTCCTTGATGTTTTGAATATGAAACACGTCGGGGGTATGACATTTTTAGTAAATAGGTAAATTTAATAATAAATATAACAAATACATAAATAAACAGATAATCTACATGCATACATACATATATACATAGATACATGCATCCACTGACACCAAAAAAACAAAAGAAAAGCAAATCTAGTGACGTCAATAATTCAAAAATTTCTACTTAACGTCAACATTTCACCAAAATTATATTGACGTCAAAATATCATCACACTTCAAAAAAAAAAAAAGGTGAAACCTCAAGGCAAGTTGTCATAAATATTATTCAGCACTCGTGTGTTTTCCTATCAGCTGTGAACACGTTGTGGACATGTTTAAGTGTTCTAAGGTTTGTTTCTCTGTCTCTCTTAAGGAAAAAGGGTAGCGTATTGCGATATTCAGTGACTCGCATCATAGGCGTGTTCGCAAAATACATATTGTGAAGGAAAAGGAGGCAAATGTGAATAAATGAGAAGGTAATGCATGAATATATTAATGCGTGTC
>NC_061836.1:29589925-29593980 GCF_019202785.1 Penaeus chinensis
TCTGTCTGTGTGCCTACCTGGCTCAGTCTGTGTGTTCGCGTTTGTATACGTATATGTGTGTGTGTGTGTGTGTGTGTGTGTGTGTGTGTGTGTGTGTGTGTGTGTGTGTGTGTGTGTTTGTGTGTCTGTGTGTTTGTGTGTTTGTGTACATATATATACATATACACACGCCTATATATGTACAGCAAACTCTGGCAGTACAGACAGACACACTCAGTAGGAAGCAGGCACAAACAGACGAAGCAGTAACAGGTGACAACTCCTACGCCTCTCGCCTCTCCCTGTTCGCCCGCCCCTTGCTATAGTCTTACCAGTGACCGAGTCTTTCATTCATTAAAGTTGACAGCTCGTCGTGAACTCCGCAGAGGGGAGAGAGAGCTTCGGCTTTCGTGTTGTGCATCCACCTTCCTCCCCCTCCTCTCTCTCGCTCTCGCTCTCTCCGTCTCTCTCTCTGTTGCTCTCGCTCTCGCTCTCTCCGTCTTTCTCCGTTGCTCTCGCTCTCTTTTCGTCTCTCTCTCTCTCTCTCTCTCTCTCTCTCTCTCTCTCTCTCTCTCTCTCTCTCTCTCTCTCTCTCTCTCTCTCTCTCTCTCTCTCTCTCTCTCTCCTATCCCCATTTCTTTCGTAACTGTGGAGGTAGAGCAATTCTCGCTCAGGCTTTCCTCTCTCTTTTTCTTCCCCCTCTTCCTCTCTCTCTCTCTCCCTCTCTCTCTCTCTCTCCCCGTGCCTCTCTCCGCGTGTCTCTCTCCCCGAGCTCCGTCGCGGCTTAAAGGGGAGCGGCCGGTCCGGGAGCAGGGATTGATCGCCTTTAGATTTCCGTCGGCGTGACAAAACCCGAAGTCGAATGATTGCTCACCTTGTCTCGATGGCCTGGCGGGCCGGTGCCACACGCGGAGGGGCGGCTCGCGGTCGAGTTCGCTGTTGCTTTTAAACCAGGAAAATCCTCGCCGACGGGGCCTCCGGCGTGCGTGGCAGCGGCAGGCGCTCTGGATCATCTCCCTTTAAGCTGCGGAAGGCTCCATCCCCTTCAACTGTGTTCCCACCAGCAAAGCGCAAAAACAAACGATTACGAGGTTTGGGGAAAGGGGCACCAGGCTTCCTCCAGACATCGGCTCTATTGCACGGGGCGCTAAGGGCTGAAATTGCTTGTTTCCTTGAGGATCGATGTTACCCCTGTGGCTGCACAAAGATTGCCTCTTGCATATGAGGGAAAAAGGGACCTAAGTGACATTTGATATTCGAGGGGAAACTGCGGGTTGTGGCAGCTGTTGCTTCAATTAATTTCAGTTTAATAATTTTGATAATTTCGTTATAATAACTGCCCTTTGCGTGGAAGGTCTTGGGCAGACGAGGGGGCTCACGTGATTGGCGGAGAAGGAGGAAGAAGAGGAAGCAAGCGAGGGGAAAGATACGGAAGACTTTGGCAGAGCGAGCGTCGGCCTCTCCCCTCGTTCGGTCGTGTATGCAAGGGCCTCGCAACTCAAACACATTTGGTTTGGGGCCAGAGGTTGTTAGAGGCCGGGCGTTAGTGTGGAATGGGGCTGCCTCTGCTCTGCGAGGGGAGGAAAGGGGAAGGGCTGGGGAGGGATGGGGTGGAAAGGAGAGGGGGAAGGGGGGAAGGGGAGGGGAAAGGGAAAGGGAAAGGGAAAGGGAAGGGGAAGGGGAAGGGGAAGGGGAAGGGGAAGGGGAAGGGGAAGGGAAAGGGAAGGGGAAGGGAAAGGGAGGGGAAGGAAAGGATAGGAGAAGAAATGAAAGGAGAAGAGAGGAACGAGGCAAGAAACAAATGTACAGGATAAGGCTAAGGACACGGAAGAAGGGAAACGAAGGAATTGGATAAAGATGAGGATAAGGAAGAGAGGAAAGGGAATAGCAGAGTGGAGGGAAAGGGCGACTAGGCCTCAGCTGACATTAGAAAAGGCAGTCTCTCAGAATCAGAGGAGGGGGGAGGGAAAAGGACTTAGTGGGGGGTAGGGGGAAAAAGCCTTATAAAGATCAGGGATAAGGGAAGCGTCGAGAGAGGAAGAGGAGAGGAGGAGAGGAGGAGAGGAGGCAGAAACCAGTAGGGGGAAGGGGGGTGGGGTTATTAAGCGCGTCTAGCATTGGGTGGGGGGGGGGAGGGGGGAAGGGAGAGGGAGAGTTATTAGTTATCTGGCAGAGGTTATTACAAAGGGGGGGAGCAGGCAGTTATGAACCCAAATGGGGAGTCTGCCAGGATTAACTGCCGGGGTCTTGTTTCGATGATTGATTTTTGAGGGAAGTTCAGGTGAAACTGCCGTCGCCTCACTGTTGTGGAAATTCAGGAAGTAAGAGGAGGTGAGGAGAGGCGAGATGAGGTGAGGGGAAGTGAGGGGAGGCAAGAGGAGGTGAGGAGAGGTGAGGGGAGGCAAGAGGAGGTGAGGAGAGGCGAGAGGAGATGAGGAGAGGTAAGGGGAGGCAAGACGAGGTGAGGAGAGGTGAGGGGAGGCAAGAGGAGATGAGGAGAGGCGAGATGAGGTGAGGAGAGGCGAAAGAAGGTGAGGGGAGGCGAGAGGAGGTGAGGAGAGGCGAGGAAGAAGTGAGAATAAGGTTAAAGGGGTGAGGGTAGACGAGAGGAGGCGAGAGGAGATGAGGGGAAGTGAAATGAAGCGAAAGGAAGCGAAGAGAAGCGAGGGGTGATGAGGGAAGGCGAAAGAAGGTGAAATGAGGCAAGGGGAGGTGAGACGAGGGGAAGAATTGGTGTTGGAAGAGGAGAAGAGAAAAGAGGAGGTGGAAGAAGGAGGAAAGAGGAAGTGGAAGAAGTCGCATCGTCTTGTAGAGCGAGGTCAAGGCATTTAGGTGTCGTACAAGTGAAAACGCCCCCATATCCTCTGCGTATTTCGAGAAAAAAAAAAAAAAAAAACGAAGAGAAACAGAGAGAAAGAAAGAATGAAGGAAAGAAAGAAAGAGATAAGGACGGACAAACAGACACACAGACACACAGACAGAGACGGCGCGAGCTTGATTCACGTAACATCGACAGCTATTCTCACTCTTCCGTTTTTTCATTCATTTCCCTATTACTATTTTCATCCGTCGCTTCCAACCTTCCAACCTTCGCGCCGTCGTCTATAGAGGGCATATTTGCATATTTATTTTCGCAGCGTTTTGCACGTGTTACGCCAATAAAGGGATCGTGTGTGTGTGTGATATCTGTTGCTGTATTGTCTCGTGTTATCGATCGGCGGCTGATATTGTTCCATTTTGTTCTTCTCCCTTTGTGTGTGTGTGTGGGAGGGAGGGGGGGGGTGAGGGGGATGGGGGGGAGGGAGTGCGTGTGGGGGTGTGTGGGAGGGATGGGGTGGGGGTATGGGTGTGTGTGTGTGTGTGTGTGTGTGTGTGTGTGTGTGTGTGTGTGTATGTGTGTGTGTTTGTTTGTATGTATGTATGTATGTATGTATGTATGTATGTATGTATGCATGCATGCATGCATGTATGCATGTATGTATGTATGCATGCATGTATGTATATATGTTTATGAAAATGAATTTCGTTATATGTATCTAATTCGACATAATTTATCCAGTCTAAAAGAGAGAGAGAGAGAGAGAGAGAGAGAGAGAGAGAGAGAGAGAGAGAGAGAGAGAGAGAGAGAGAGAGAGAGAGAGAGAGAGAGAACTTCCCTCCCCCTTAAAAAAAGAAGAAAAAAAAAATACAGCCATGTAACACAATGCAGTTCATCAAGCGACAAAATAGAAATAATAATAAGAAAAAAATAGTTGTCAAGAATGAAAGGCTTGGAGGGGGGGGGGGGTAGCCGGGGAGGGGAGGGGAGAGGAGGAGAGGAAGTGAGAGGAGAGGGGGTAGGAGGGGAGAGGAGGAGAGGGGGGAAGGAAGAGGGGAGGAGGAGAGGAGGTGAGGAGGGTATAATAAGAGGGGAGAGGAGTAGGAGGAGGTGAGGGGAGTAGGAATAGGAGGTAAGAGGGTAAGGGGAGGAGGAGGAGGAGGAGTAGGAGGAGAAGGAGGTCGAGGGGAGGGGGGGAGAGGGGAAGAGGTGGCGGGGCGGCGGATGTGCCCTTGTTGCTCGCAGGGGTTCACGGTCA
>NC_061836.1:29594080-29596580 GCF_019202785.1 Penaeus chinensis
TGTGTTGTGCGCGCAATTCGGTTATATCGTTTAATTACAGCATGTGGATGTTTTATAATGCTTTTTTTTGTATAATGTCTGATATGTTCTGCTCTTACCTGCATCCTGTTCCTCACTCTTACATTTTCTTGTATTTCCATCCTCTCGATATCCTCATCCCAAACCTCTTCTTCCCTCTCCCCCTCTCCCTTTCCTTCCTCCTCCTTCCTCCTTCCTCCTTCCTCCTCCTTCCTCCTTCCTCCTCCTTCCTCCTTCCTCCTCCTTCCTCCTTCCTCCTCCTTCCTCCTTCGCCTGTGGTTTACAGCCCAGCCTCTCTGCCTGTGTTTAGTGATCTGGAGTTGAGACGCGATATACTGGTCGATCGTAACAGAATAATCTCGTAAGTTCTTGTTAATCGCTGGTTTTAGAGGCAGATAATCCACACCCAGGGAGCTGGTTCGTTAAGTCTTCGCGTGTTCTGTGTCCCGAGATAGAGTTCAGTGGTTCCTAAGATAGAAAGGTCAATGAGTTTCCTAAGATAAGGGGAGGAGGGGAGGTTCAGGGGGGTTCAATGGTAAGGGGAGGAGGAGGCGGGGGGGTTAATGGTTCTGTGTGTTTCCTAAGATGGGATTCAGTAGTTCATAGGATCTGGGTTTCAGTGGTTGTCGTGATACTTGAGGATTTTAAAGGGGTGGTGTTTTCGAAGGTAGGTTTCATGATTTTCTGGTTCTTAAGGTAAAGGTTTGATGGTTCACCGGTTTCTAAGAGTTCAGTGGCCCAGCGGTTGTTAAGTTGACCGGTGTCTTAAGATAGAGTCCAACACTTCACCGGTTTCTAAAATAGAGCTCAATAATTCACCGGTTTCTTAGATAGAGTTCAACAAGAGTTTTAGCTTTCCACTGGTTCCTAAGAGAGTTAGTGGTCCAGTAGTTCCTAAGATAGAAATCAATGTTCCTGCTTTGGCTATTGCTACTTTAAATGAATGCAAGGAGAAGACATGCACTTGCAGCCGGTACTTGTTAAATGAACGAGTCGTAACGGCGGCAATAAAAGGGAGAGGGAGAGGAAGAGGAAGAGGAAGAGGAAGAGGAAGAGGAAGAGGAAGAGGAAGAGGAAGAGGAAGAGAAGGGAGAAGAGGGAGAGGAAGAGAAGGGAGAAGAGGGAGAGGAAGAGAAGGGAGAAGAGGGAGAGGAAGAGAAGGGAGAAGTGGGAGGGAGGGGAAGGGGGAAGAAGAGGGTGAAGAAGGAGGGAGTAAAGTAAGGGAGGAAGAAGTGAAAGCGAAAGAGAAAAAGACATAGAGACGGAAGCATGGACAGAGACAGAAAAAGACCAAGGCAAAGATAAAAAGAGAGAAAGACATGGAGAAAGATAGAGACAGAGAAAGAGAAAGAGAGAGACAGAGACAAAGGGAGGGCGAGGGCTCCGAGAGCAACGTTTAGAGGAGGCCGAGGAGGACAAGGCAGATAACAAGGGGCACTGCCGGCTCAGATATTGCACACTCTAGCAATCACGACGCGGGACCCCTGATGAAATACTGTCATTTAAATTAGGGAAGAGAGATCTGTAACCCCGCCCCCTTTCTCCCCCTCCTTTGTCTACCCCCTCCCCCCTTTCTCTCTATTCTCGCCTTGATGCTTCTCCTTTTCAGTCTCACGCCTCTCCCCCCTTTCCTCCTTCTGTTCCTTCTTGGCCGTGGGGGGGGGTGGGGGGGGTCATTGTTTATTGTTGTTGTTGTTGTTGTTGTTGTTGTTGTTCATCTTCTTTTTATTTTTATCATTATTATTATTATTATTATTATTATTATTATTATTATTACTATCACTATCACTATCATTACCATTACCTTTACTATCACTATCATTACCATTACCTTTACTATCACTATCATTACCACCATTACCCTCTTCCTAGAGAAGACATGTCCAGCCAACTAATGATTTTCCCCGTCCGCCAGATGCAAGATAACTTCTGTAACATGTTCGTGTGACACGCGCGACATCTTCTGGTGCCCGCACGTGGTGGCACTCTCACTGCACCGAATCCGCCACGCTGACACCGTCCAGCTCAGGATACCCATCTCAGGTAGGCTTATTGTTTGTTTTTTTGGTTGTTGTGATTGTTATTAATTTTGTTGGTATTTTTATTGTGTTTGTTATTATTGTTATAATTATTATTGGTAATATTATTGTTATTATTATTATTATTATTATTATTATTATTATTATTATTATTATTATTATTATTATTGTCATTATTATCATCATTTTTATTACTGTATTTGTTGTTCTTATTTATTTTTTAAATCATATTTTGGCGTATGTCCCTAGTTCATTCAGAATGAGAGAGAGAGAGAGAGAGAGAGAGAGAGAGAGAGAGAGAGAGAGAGAGAGAGAGAGAGAGAGAGAGAGAGAGAGAGAGAGAGAGAGAGAGAGAGAATGAGAGAGAGCGAGAGAGCTTCCCCGATAGGAACACTACTAGGCTATCTCCGTGCAAAGACGTCGTGTGTTCTGGTTTGTGTCCG
>NC_061836.1:29606580-29624080 GCF_019202785.1 Penaeus chinensis
GCTCTCGAATACCGTCGCTCGCTTTCTCTGTCTCTCTCTCTCTCTCTCTCTCTCTCTCTCTCTCTCTCTCTCTCTCTCTCTCTCTCTCTCTCTCTCTCTCTCTCTCTCTCTCTCTCTCTCTCTCTCTCTCTCTCTCTCTCTCTTTCTCCCTCCCTCTCCCTCCCTCCCTCCCTCCTCCTCCCTCCCTCCCTCCCTCCCTTTCTCCCTCCTCCCTCTCTCTCCCCCTCTCTCCCCCTCTCTCCCTCACACACACACACACACACACACACACACACACACACACACACACACACACACACACACACACACACACACACACACACACACACACACACTTCTCTTTCCCTCCCGTTGTGCTCCTCTGTACATGTATATATGTATGTAAACAACGTCAGCACACATACACACACACCCACACTGCGTGCTCGTATTTTTATACACCACTGTTTATGCACATTATGTACACATCTTCCACACTAAAGCTCATTCCCCGTTCCTCTTCCTCTCTCATTTTTCACTCTCAATTTCTGCCTAAGCAGTGTATTGCGCCGGTCTTCCGTTCCCATTTTCTTTGTCGGCCCTTAGCGCGAAGTATGGGGGAAGTTCTGGCAGGTTCTTCAAAACCTGGAATCCCTGGGCGCTGGGTGCCATGGCGCGGCCGCTCCGCCAACTTCTTGAATAATCAGTTCTGACGTCCTCTTTTTTGGACGGTGGGGGGTGTGGGGGGGGGGGGGGCGCTTTGGCACCTCGTTCCCTTGTTCCAATTACGCGTAACACAACTCCCAGCCCTCGCCAACATAACAAATCCTTCTGGTTTGTGTGAGTCGGCAATGTATTTGTTCCATCATGGAGTGGGAGGGAGAGTAAATCCCCCTGCATCACCAGTTCCCCTCTCGTCTCCCGAGGCCTATTATACCTCTGTTGAGTCCCCCCCTCCCCCTCCCTCTCAGAAAACGTAATCTCCCCTCGCAAGGAAAACGGGCACCGCGGGACTTCTCACGCTCGCTCAGGGGCTCCGGTTCAGGGGGGTGGAGAACGCTCGCTCAGGGGCCGGGGCTCATGTGGGACTGAATTTGATCAAGGGGATTTTGGACGTAAGGGCGAATTTGAATGCCAAATGGCAGGTTTCAGAGCCCAAACCAAAAGGGAGGACGCCATTTTTTTGGGATGATGATGATGATGATACTTTATGTACATTTTGGAGTGAGGATATTTTTTTTGTGCGTGTATAATTAGATGTTCTCGTTGAATAACCTGAATAGTTTGTATGATAGCAGGGCTTATCATCTTTATGGATCGTGGTGTTTTGTGTTGCATATATAAGATACGGCATTATGCGTGTGCGTCCGTGCGTGATGGTGTGTGTGTGTGTGTGTGTGTGTGTGTGTGTGTGTGTGTGTGTGTGTGTGTGTGTGTGTGTGTGTGTGTGTGTGTGTGTGTTTGAGAAAGAGAGGGATGGAGGGAAGAAGAAGGGAGGAAGGAAGAGAGAGAGAGAGAGAGAGAGAGAGAGAGAGAGAGAGAGAGAGAGAGAGAGAGAGAGAGAGAGAGAGAGAGAGAGAGAGAGAGAGAGAGAGAGAGAGAGGTTGTGTAAACTCTTCTGCGTTTGTAGACATAATGTCTATTTTTAAGCGCGAGTTCTAGTCGAAACTGTACATATTTATAAATATGCATCAAACTTGTTCTTGTCCAAATCAAAATAACACCGAGAACAACGAAAACTAAGCACTTAAACGAGTTCCAGAATCTTCCACGCCCAACATTTACTAAATAGCTTATTACCTTCACAAAAATTTCTCCTCGCGTGGCTTTCAATCGTTGTCAGCAATGTTGCAAGCCTTGTAACGCCTTTCTCCAGTTTTTCTTCCTCTTATCTGGTAGGACTCGAGAGGTTACTAGCACCGGACGATATTTGAGGCATCGGTGAGAGCATTGTATCACACACACACACACACACACACACACACACACACACACACACACACACACACACACACACACACACACACACACACACACACACACACACTCACACACACATGCACGCACACGCGCATTGATGTGTGAGTGTGTGTGTGTGTGTGTGTGTGTGTGTGTGTGTGTGTGTGTGTGTGTGTGTGTGTGTGTTCATGTGTTCATGTGTTCATGTGTTCATGTGTTCTTGTGCACGTATATGTGCGCGCACGATGTTTTTTCTAACCTAATGTATAAGAATGACTTTGCTAATAATAAGCAAGGCCACAGACAGACACACAGAAATCCGAATGTGGAACCGAATATCTCACAGTCCTTTGCTAATTTTCAATGTTGTATTTAGTCCCCAACTCAACATCCTTCTTCAGGAGACCTCTAACCCTCCCACGCCTTTGCAGGAGCTCCGGACCCGACAGCAGGAGGGAGCGCCGAGGAGGAACATTGCTGGCACTTGGACGCCGAGCAGGTCAAGGAACAAGTGGGCCAGTACCTAACACAGGGAGGCTACTACAATGCTAATAAGCAGCTCTACTTCATGTTTACAAAGGTTAGTGGATCTGCTGTTTTAGACACGGTTGCCTCATGGCTGACTTTTTTTTTTTTCTCTCTCTCTCTTTGAGGCAGGATTGGTTTTCTCTTGTCATGATTTTCAGATTTGTCGAATTTGAAAGTTCTGAATGTATTCATTTAAAGAAAAAAAATATATATATGGAGATCAGGTCTGTAAATGGATAGAGTGTATTTATAAATGTTAATGTATTGTAGTCCATATTCTCTTGCTCCTGTGATATTACATACATTATTGAACAGAGGGAGGAGTGTTTTTGTAGCCTCATCTCCATCAACAATAAAGCAGATGTATCTTTTATAAGCAGAGGGAATTTTGGCAATGCTAATGCAATGTGATCCCCACAGGTGCGGGAGATGGTCCGTGCGAGAGACAGTAATGGTGCTAAGATGCTCACAATGATCACTGAACAGTTCCTTAATGACCCTAGACTTTTGCTGTGGAAGTCTCAAGGAACTCCAATGACAGACAAGTGCCGGCAACACTGGGATCACATAGGTAAGTTGGAATGCTTATATGTTGCTTGTAATCATCAATTCTGTTGAAAGGTTTATGGGAAAGAAAAACTGAAACAATTAATTTCTAAAATGATAAAGTTTAGAAGATCTTGGAAGAATAGGCAATATATTTCATGTTTTTCATATGTTAGTATTTGAATGATGTACAGTAATATTTCTATAGACTTTTCCTTTTCATATCATTTACTAGTAAATATTGTAAATATTGGCAGTGCGAAGCAGATTTGACGTTTTGCACCAGATTATCACTTGTAGAGCTGTAAACATGTGGTAATCCATAATTTTATCTTCCAGCTGCATTATGGGTATGCGTTGTGTTGGCCCCACACAGTGGAAAGATCGAGAAGCAGCAGTGGCAGAGAATGTTGGAGCAGTGGGCAAACACAGATGTTTGTCCCCTTGAGGACCCTGACCACAGACATCAGGATAATAATGACAGGGTTTGTTGAAATCTCAATGTTGACTGTGTCTTTTGTGACCCATGGATGGTGTAGGTTTGAGTGCTTTTGATCCCTGTGAAAAGAATGTCTGAAATTAATATTATTCTTGGGGTTTCATATTTGTTTAGAAAATTCTACTCTTTTTCTATATATTATGTAATTTCAGATACACCACCATGTGCATAAAACTGACCAGTATTCTGGTTTAGGTAATTTAATCAATACTGTGCTGTTTCCATTAGCCAAGCATATAGGACTAGTTTTAATTAGATGTTTCCGTATTGCAGAATCGTTCAGCAGCCTACTACCTCAGTTCGGATGAAGAGTCGAGTGATGACGACAGTGAACACAGACGAAGAGATCCTACTAGAGAAGGCAATAACGGTAATAACAGAGAGCACAATCATCGTCAGCACAACAACCACCTCCATTACAACCAGAGAGATATCCGAGACAGAGATAGAAGATCATCACACAGGTAGGTGTTGCTTAATTTTTATTACTTGTTTTCAGGCTGACAGACTTTCATGTGTAATGAGTATGATATATGATTATGAAGTGGATATATATGTTCTTTTCAGTGATGCTGATAGTGATAGTTTAGTAGATATGTCATGTGTTTATTTTTCTTGCAGGAGACACAAACGTCGCAGGATATCGGCCCCACCTCGAACTATATTTCATCGGGCAATAGATGCTTGCAATATGTCCTGGGAAGATAATCACCTAGCGACTATTCTTGCTGGTGAAACTCCGGTGTTAAGGACAAACCAACATTCCTCCTCCTATTATAATGAACATGGACAACCTCTATGGCATGGTAAGATGAGAAGCATAGATACAGGAGCTTAGTGTTAGGTTTGATTTGTTCATTTCAAGCACTTGAGATCAGATAATATACAGTTCAGTATTTAGTGGCTTCTGATATTGGTCATTTTGTATTTATTGTAAATATTATATTGTACATTGTTTTTCTCACATAACAGAACCAGTCCCAGTTGCTTGTTCCCGGGTGGATGCACTGCGATCTCACGGCTACACCTCAGAAGCACTAAGACTCGCAGTGGCAGTTGTCCGAACCCTGAAGCAAGCGCAAAGAGAAGCGTATCTTTGGTGGGGAAGCAAGAGGGAGGAGATGCTACCAAGGTGTTCAGCGTCCAGAGCGTGTAGATCTTTAGGTCCCGGAGCTCTTGAGGGCTGGGTAGGACATCCTCTGGACCCCATAACCTGCCTTTTCGATACTCTAGCTGAAGCTTCACTCTTGCCTGAAGATCTTCCTAGGTTTCAGTACCATAGTGGTGAGTTTCTGCGTAACTGAATGTCTCTTGGTAGGAAAGGTTTTGGGCTATACATTTCTTTCAGCTGGAGATTTCATGTTTTAACAAATAAAGTATTTCTTGATCTTGATAATGGATCCTTTGCTGTTGATACTGAAAAATGACTCTCTGATTTGATAGTATGTGTTTGCTAGAGATCAAAGAATTTAGGAGGATAATTTTGTCAAGCATGTTATTTCTCAGAGGTATATGATTATTTTCTTAATCCTCCAATTTCAGTTCACTAACTTTTATTCCAAAGCTTAATAGAAATGTATGAAGATTCTTCAGCCAGATAAGGATCATAAGAGATTATATAAAAAGATTTTGCAGTTATATTAGGCTCAGTTCATGGAATTTATTATGTAACAGAATTTTTCTCAGTTCAACTTTGAATAATTGGAGAGTAAATCAAGTGTGCATTTATTCACCTGTATTATTCTGTGGTTATGATTATATTATATAGTGAAATTTTCTCTCTCTTCACTATACTGTGATCATCTCTGTAACAAGTTCACATATTTATTATATTTCTTATTTTCATATGATAAAGCTTTTTGACCTCCTTTCCACCAGAATTGTCAATGAAGCTGTATTATATGTTAAAACTTGAAAAAAAGCATGATAGGCATTATTTTTTAAAAGTCAAGGAGTGTAATTAACAAGCTTCCCCTCCAACAGATTGGCTTGGTGTAGCAAATGAAGATGCAACAAACCTGGCTCCTCTTAGGTATCGTCATGTTCCCATCCCAGGCTCCAGTGATCCCTGGGAATCCTACCTTACCTTGGCCCTCGAAGCAGCACTCATTGGTCTGGGCCAACAACGTGCTATGCCTCCTGGCCTTTATGCCCAAGAGAAGGCATGTAAACAAGAGGAGAAAATGATATTGAAGCTTCAAGAACTCAATCTTGATTCTCCTTTATTGGCGGTTCTACGTCGGCAGGCCAGACTACTCTTGGAAGGTGGACCTTTCTCCGGACTTGGAGAAGGCATTCATCCTGAGAGTGTGCCCATGCATACCTTTACAAAGTTCCTATTTTCATCTCTACTGCCACATGATCCAGACCTGGCATATCAGCTGGCATTAAGAGCAATTAGGTATGTGACTACAGTTTATTTAAGGACAGTAATTCCAGTATTTGTCAGGTTCCATCTTTGAGTGTATTGAGCACAGTACTCAGTAATTTGTAATACAGTTTGTATTTTGCAAAATGTGTTTTCATAAATTAGAATTAAGATCACAATTTTGTTTTAAAATTGCTGATTTATTGTACATCTAGCCACATATTTTTACAACCTCATAACAGCAATTGTCAATATTTGTGCACTAATTGATCTCTTTACTTCCAGACTACCAATTTTAGAAGATCATGATGATGTCGATGACCCAGTAAATGGTAATGTGTCTTCCTTGGTGCTGTCCAGGTACCCACGGTGGTTCACCCTGGGTCACATTGAGACGCAGCAATGTGCTCTCGCTTGTACCATGATAAATGCAGCCAAGAGTAAGTGTCTCCCCCACAATGTAGTGGAAGGTTAAAATTTATGTGTATGTTTTGGATGTTCTGAACATTTTAAAATTGAATTGAAATTGTTCACATGTATACATGTCTCTATGAGACTTTGAACATTGCATTCTTTAGTTATTTATCTGTATTTATGATTAAATATTCCAGTGTTTCTGTTTCCAGATGATATGATGCGGTTACGATCTGTTTTGGATGCTGCCTTAAGGAACATCCACAGTTCGTCGCATCTCTTCAAGCTTGCCCAAGATGCTTTCAGGCTTGGTCTTCCTGGAGAAGGTCAGAGGAACTCACTCCTTCTGAATGCTGCATTAGAACTAGGGCTTCAGGTGAGTTGTTATTGTCATGGTTACTGATTTATATTTCATAATATTGAAGAGAATTACTCACTTATTAACCTAAGGATTTAAAAAATGAAAAGGGGCAAAATTAGTAATGCATTTCTCTCACAGGTTATGAGAATGACCTTAACGTCACTCAACTGGAGGCGGCGAGAGATGGTCAGATGGCTTGTGACATGTGCAACGGAAGTGGGAGTGTCAGCTCTCATCTCCATCATGCAGAACTGGTTTACTCTCTTCACTCCAACCGAAGCAACAGGTGCAGTGGCGTCAACTATTATGAGCCACACTACTGTCATGCGCCTACAGCTGGATCGGAGCAAACAAGATGAGCTTGCTGCTTGTGCAAGATCTTTAGCGTTGCAATGTGCCACAAAGGTAAATTATTCACCAAGAATTTTTACTTTTATGAAACTGTCTCTTAATTGTAGAATAGACCAGTGAATGCTGATTTATTATTACTATTATGATTGTTTTATACTGACTTGTTTTTTTTCTTTCAGGATCCACCAAATTGTGCCCTTAATGCCTTGACCTTATGTGAGAGTGACCCAGTATCATTTGAAACAGCTTATCAAGTTGTTGTTGATGCTGCAGCCCATACCATGACCTCCTCGCAACTCTTCACAATTGCTCGGTATATGGAACACCGGGGGTATCCACATCGGGCATATACTCTTGCCATGCTCGCCATGCAGAGTGTTCACCTGGCATATAACCAGGATACTCATCCAGCTATCAATGACATTCACTGGGCTGTCGCGTTAGCACATTCCTTGGGACGTGCGGAACTATCTCAGCTTCTACCGGTGCTTATTAAGAATGTCCAGTGTGCCACAGTCCTCTCTGATGTGCTACGACGATGTTCCCTCTCTGCACCAGGCATGGCCTGTCCAGATTCTAAGCGACGACCTATAAAACCCCTGGCATTTGATAAAGCACCTCTACGGGGTCTATTAGAAGCTACCATCTTGGCCTATATAAACACCACAAATTCCCGCCTCACTCATATTTCCCCAAGACATTACCAAGACTTCATTGACTTTTTGACTAAAGCCCATGAAACATTCATGCTTGCTCATGATGGACACATTCAATTTGCACAATTAATTGAAAATATGAAAGTAGCATATAAGGGAAAGAAAAAGTTGATGTGTTTAGTGCGAGAACGCTTTGGCTGATGTTTAGTGAATCAGTATCAGCGACACTGCAGAAAATGCTACAGTAAAGCATTAAGTTCTTCCCATTGATCAGAAAAGTCATTAGTGTCATCTTGACATCCATCCTAAAAAAACCTCAAAGCCAAATCTGTAGCCGTTAAGAAAGTGATGATGATGAGTGCTGCCAAGAACGTTAACTACTCGGGGCATTGGCTTATTACCTGCAGTGTATTGGTGATATAAACTGAGTATAATCCTATGTATTAGAAGTATGTATATTTGTGAGTTTGATTTTTAAATTAGGCATGTTTCATGTGCCGCAAGTCCATATTTTCTTATTGTTAACCGTCATGAAGTGGTTTACAGATTCACTTACGTTACATTGCAAATAAGCTAAAGACCCACTCCTAAGTTTCTGTACTACTGTGTAATAGCTCATAATGTCGCATGTACAAGCTCATTAACTGGCAGAAAAAGTCATTGATCTTATTCAAAAGGTATGTGGAATTTCAATAACGTGTGCTAAAAATACTATAATCCTCATTTTATTTTTAATACTGTGTATATTATTTATTCAATTTGCTTCTGCAAGTACTGTGTATTTATACCAAAGATTAGTGAGAAACAAATGGGTGAGCACTTTGTACCAATACCAAAGCTGCAAATAAACCCAGTAGACAGTGTGATACTATGCTAAGTGGAATCCCACCTCTTATGCCCATATCACGCGGAGTTGGCGCCGTCAGGGACTCCAGTACAAACTAAGGCAAAGTTCACAAACTCTCTAAAATGCTCAGGCTCACGTCACGGGACTCATCCTCAACATCTGTTGGTGCGACTCAGAGACTTCAGAATAGTCAGTCATAACTGATAACCAAAAGAGAAAAGATAAAAAAAAAAAAAAAGAGCCTAAGCATTTGTTTATTGTGATCAAAGCCTATATCGTCAGGCTTCTCTCTGTCTCTATCCTGCAATAGAATGCGGGCCGAGGATACAGAAATTGGTTCAGATACCCCTGGAAGAGGTAACTGGTCAAACAAAAAATTCAGATTAAATTGATTTTCAAAAGCATATCCATATTAAATTATGTCTTAACAACTGGAATTGGATATCAAGAATATTCTAAGTACACTTGCCTTCAGTGCAAGTGTTAGTGAAAAGCTTGTTTTAGGAAAAAAAGGAAGCAACTATTGATGTGTTGGAAATACTAGAAAAACCTTTCCCCGCATGCTAATAATTTAAATTGTGATGTGGTTAAATGTTTTTGGCTCTTGGGTGTGGCTACAGAAAAGCTCTCTGTTCTGTATATATGATGGCCAGCGAGCTTTCAGTGGTGGATCACCTCTGCCTGAGGGTCATAATTACTTATCTCTTCACAAGTTATACTCACCAATGTATAGCAGGAGTGGCTATTGATGGAGACATGTAGTCGGAAATACTGTGTGCTACTGTAGTGCTGCCTCTCTCGTCAAAGTTACTTTCCGACGATAATGCACTTTAGTGATCTACCTCCATATTCTTATGTAGCAAACACAGCCGTGGCCTATGTAGATGGTTGTTTTTGTTTGCTGTCTTGCCATATCTTCAAAAGGTCCAGTGTGTTATGTATGATCTCATGTCCAAGGACAAAAAAAAGTCTCTTTCTAGGCTGTAGATTTCCAAGTTGTACATAGATGTGTGTAGTGTGTAAGGCGCCACAGTGCCCTATGGCATGATTGTTTTTAGGTCTCAGTTAGTGTGTTTGATCTTTAAGTGATGGTCGTGGCCATTTCTGTAGCAGTACGTCTTTATCATTTCCCCTCTACGTCTTCATGAAAAAGTCCAGAGCTTTACTGATACAGGATCTTGTCTGACACAGAAATGGTTCTGGGGCCATCACTTAAGTAGGCTATGTTTATTTGTTTAGTCAAAGGATTTAAACTGTTTTTTGAGACATTTGATAGGCTAATAGTTTCATTAGTGTTATATTTAATGTGACTAGTGTTCAGGCTTGTTTCCCTTCTTTCATAGGAATTTCATTTTGTTGCTTAGTGTTACTAATGGTATTTAAGTTATTTATGTACAAACTACAATGTGCTGGTCGATACCAATGCCTCCCCAAAACTTCCAAAATGGCTACGTATTGTACATGTACACTGCTAGGCTGTAAGTCTTCTGTGTGATCTAACAGTGTCCCTGTAAATATTAATAATATCATAAATCTAATGCCCAACTCTGCAAAAGCTTCATGAGCCCAAAACTCGATGTTATGTGTATATATATGTGTACTTCCAACTAGCATATGGCAGCCATGGATATTTTTTTTCCAGTGGAGCATATAAGTGCTAATTACTGAAGACTTTTGCCGCCGTGTTTATCGAGTTGTATAAAGAATGGGCAAGCAATACATGAAGCGGAAGAAATGTGTGACATATTGTGTATTTAATGACGAGCTACATTGGTCAAGAAAATAACAAAAAAAGTATATATAATCAAAGCCAAAGGCTCAAGTTACTACGTCATGTCACTGTTTTGCATTTTAATGATATCACACCTACCCAAGGAATATTTGTGAACTCAAAGACAAAACATGAGAAAAGATGAATGGGTAAAAACCACTCAGTATTTTAGATAGGTTCAACCTCATATATATATATCGTATTTATTTCATCATGCCGCCTCTGCCTAAATCCCTAGGTTCCGACAGAAAATCATAAGCCATAGATCCATACTTGCATATAACCTCACGGTAGCACAAGGAAGAACCATACGAGTGATCATTGTTATATATATACATATATATAGGAGTGATGATGAAAAATGCTGGAGTGATCATTGTTTACATGATCATAGTCTGACTCATGACAATCTTAGCTAGAGGCATATCACTCCCGAAGTCCTTGTGTCTGAAGCACTTCAGTGTCCCTTTGAATCAATTGCTTAAAAATGAAACTGTAAGATAAAAGTGACTCGCATGTGAATACTGTAAAATGCATGTCAATGCTTGAGAACTGTGTAATATATGTAGAAACTTGTAAATATTAGGGTGACTTGTGGAGGTCACTTTTAGCATTAGGTAGGTTATTTTCCTCTTTGTCTTCATCTCCGTCTCTATCTCTGTCTCTGGGCATACATATTATCCTCACACATTTGAAATCCCAGTGGATACCATTTGTCATGGTATGTCAGAGTTGTGAAATTCGTAACGAAATTCCGTTTCATTTTACTACCATCACGATTTTTTGGTCTTTTTATTTATATATTTATTCATTTTTTTGTTTTCTTCATTCAGAGGGAAATAAAAGTATGTGTCTTCTTTTAACCTGTCACGTTAGTATTACAATTGTCTGTTTTTAAAAGGCAGTGGTAAAGAAATTTGTTGTTATCCTCATTTTTTCAGTTGTTGTTATTTATATGCCTTCAAAAGTCTAATGATTTAGTATTTGTCTGAAAAAGATGTGGTGTGGAAAAGTATTTTCAAGTAATTTAGACATGATAATCATTGTGAATGGTTGAAAGTGTGTGCAAATGAAGGAAAATGTGATGCGAAAGTTTGGTTGGATTATTTTCTTTACTGAAAAAGAATGTTTGCTAAGTGTTCACTGCTAAACTGTTTTTGATACAAATCATACGTTACACATAATTTCCTTATTTTATGTGTGATTTGCAAAAAAACAAAAACAAACTAGAATTGAAGTGTACAGGATCTTTGCAAAGCCATATGCAAATGTCTACAAGTGGGTGATGTAAATGGTAATAAGAGTTTTTTGTTCTTGTTCTTTATTTAAGTTGTGCAGATTCCTAAACCCGACCATACATTTCACCCCAGTCCCTACCCACCCAACCCGAAGACCTACTACCCATTTTGTCCTGTCATAATTATTGTTTCTGCCATTTTTTACATTTGTATTAAAGACTTTACAAGGAGTTATCTCTTTCATTTCCCCGAAAAATTGTTGTATCAAACTTTTTTTTTGTTCTGGAAAATATGAAATAGGATACCATGAGAAAAATATCTACTAAGAATTGAGAGAAATAAAAAAAAAATCTCATTTAAATGATAATGGAGAGCCATTGCAATAATAACTGAGTAAAATCAAGTGACTATTTTCATTGATTTAAGAAACAATTTTACCAGAAAAAAGCAAAATCAAGCTGTAATTCAGAAACAGTCAAGTAAGAGGAATTTAATAAATTAGCATATTCACAAAGTATGGCTGATGCCGAGAGATATAATTTGATTCATGTATGTAAACCAAACTAGAGGAATTCGGTTCAGATGTATTGATTATCATACACGGTAGAAACAGATAATACTATTATAAATCTAATATTAAATTGGATTTAATACTAATATACAGTTATTAAAATACATCTCCTGACTTCACTCCGTCAATATATTACATACAAAAAAGCAAATTCAGACGAGAAAGATTTCTGAAAAATACGTCTCCCATTACGTGTTTTACTATGATTTGAAAAGCAATGTCCTCTTTTGTTACCCTATACAAACTATGGTTTATAAATTACGAACAGAATAGTTACACACTGCAGTGATTACGGGTTTCTTTGAAACACCTTTGAAACCAAACTACACTTATGGACGGACCACAAGCTTGTATCTCTGTTCCATCTGGACATGATCATGACCATGCATTAATATAATGAGAGAATTCCTAGATAATATATACATTTTATGCATCAAAGAAAACGGAAATGGGAAATACCTTGATTCTCCGCTTTCGCAATATACAATATTCTCTGTGATTATATAGTCTGATCATAAGTTTAAGCAACAAGACAAGCATAAACGATGTTTGAACCTGCTGCCTTCCGTATGGTCTTGCAAAGAGGAATGAAGTGCTACGGTATCTGAAAGGTCGAAGTTATTTATCTTCAGCCAAGAAAGTCTTCGACAGATTTTTTTTTTTTTTTCGATTACAGATTTCTAGACTCAAAATAATATAACCAGGTAACATTGCATAGTTTCAGACACATACATATAGGCTTCAGGGGGAGTAAAAGTATGGAACAAAGGAAATCCTAAGTCATGAAAGTAAACAGTGCAGGTCACCCCCGTACTTGTCCTTACTTATGGTAATTATGGATTACTTTGTTATTTAAATGATTGTTGCGTTGTAGTGGAGCGGTAAGCCCCAATTTCTCGACAATGTAATTATTTGAAGTAAGGGCAAGGACTATGGTGACTTGCAGTGTGAATAATGATGACTTAAACTTTCCTTTGTTTCAGAAGACACATAAACACTGCATGGTCGGAAGCAGTTCGCATTATTACTGTATACTTCATACCCGTGCAATGTGCCTGATATGCTGATCATATTTTTCAAGATATTATTTCGAAAGGAATGAATATGTTACCGTAACTACAGCCCTTGGTCGTCACCTGTAAGTACATACGTTATCGAACAAGCATTTTTCGTATTCTTCAATAATAATTCCATTTAAAGCGGACTTTTGAAAGTATTAGAAAAATAATGCAGATAAAATATTGGTATCCGATTGCTTATCTTCTATAACTTCAAGAATCAGAATGAATAAAGCCGAAGATGCGCGAGAAGCCGAGGAATCGATAAGTGATCAAAGGAACGAAAAGTGATGTGGGTCAAGTAACAGATATCTTGCTTCCGAGTGAGCTGTTTGTAGCCGAAGGGGCAGTCTACTTATATGTTCTGTAAACACACACACACACACACACACACACACACACACACACACACACACACACACACACACACACACACACACACACACACACACACATATACCTATATAGGTATATAGGTATGTATATACATATATATGTATATATATATATATGTTTATATATATATGTTCTAATATATATATATATATATACACACATATATACATAGATCATGTTCAACAGTAGAGTTCAATTCGATCAGATATATGTACAAGGCGAAGCGCTAGAGGTAGTGGACAAGCGTATATACTTATGGCAACTCGTACAGACAAGCAACACATCAGTCTAGGCTGGGGCACCGGGCACCGTCGACAGACATAGTAGGATACTAGAGGCCCCTTGCCGTCATGTTTAAAAAAGAAAAGTCTTTAACCAATGGGTCCTCGGATGATGGCGACGTGGATTAGGGAACAGACAAAAGTGGAAGTTTTACTTGTGAGCATCAAAAAGCAAAAATGGTAACAGGCAGGTCACATACGTCGGAGACAGGGCGACAAATAAAGTAACAGGAACAAAGATAACATAAAGAGGCAAAGGACCAGACCAATGAGAAGATGGCGTGACGAAATAACGAAATTTGGGGGCAAGCACTGGAAACAAAAAAACGCAAGACAGATAAAGTTGGAAAAGATTGGGGAAGACCTACGTCCTACACACAAATGTGTATATATATATATATATTTATATATGTGTATATATATATTTGTGTGTGTATACATACATACTTATACACATATATATATAAGTGTATACATATGTATATATATGTATATATACATATTTATATACATAAATATGTATATACATGTATATTTACATATGTGTGTGTATGTATGTAGGTACGTATAGATATATGAATATGTACACACACACACACAAAAACACACACACACACACACACACACACACACACACACACACACATACACAAAGACACACACACACAAAGACACACACACACACACACACACACACACACACACACACACACACACACACACAAACACAGACACAAACACTCACACTCGCACACACTCAGACACACACATACAAACACACACACAAACACACACACAAACACACACAAGCATACTCACAAGCAAACTCACACACATATGTATGTAAGCATGTGTGTATATATGTATATATATGTGTGTGTGTGTGTGTGTGTGTGTGTACACATATATATATACACACACACACACACACGCACGCACACACACACACACACACACACACACACACACACACATATATAATGTATGTAGGCATGTGTGTGTGTGTGTGTGTGTATATATATATGTATATATATATATTTCATCTTACGATAGGATAGTTCCACAGAGTAGTGGCCCTATCGTATCTAAGGAAGACTAACCCAATATTTGTAAATCCATGTGTGTGCTCGTTCATTATATATATATATATATATATATATATATATATACGTATATATATGTTTATATTTATATATGTGTTTATTTAATTATTTTATATGTATATATTATATATATAAATATTTAATCTATTTATTTATCATATAAAATATATCGTATATATTTATATATACATATATACATATATGTATACATATATACTCTCTCTCACACACACACACACACATAAAAAAATATATATATATATACATATGTACAAACACACACACACACACACACACACACACACACACACACACACACACACACACACACACACACACACACACACACACATACACACACACACACACACACAAATATATATCACCAGTTTTCCTGTGACCTATAGTCAACCTTTACTGAAAATTACAAATTCTTCCGTGTCTGTCGCGATTGTTTCTGAGTCCTAATTGCGGAGCGTAAACAAGTCTCCCCATTTTCCTGTTTCCTTCAGGACTGTAAGTCTTAATATCTTTAGTCTTTCCTTTCTTTCTTCGTTATTGAGCCCATTTGCAGGACTGTCGATAATCTCTTTCCAATCTTTTGATGTCCTTTCTTACGTGTGACTCATTACTACTGCAGGAGGCCTCATGGAAATTGTGCTTGACTTCCTTTGTTATGCCTTCGTCTATATTACGTGAATGTTTTGTTAGTCTTTGCGATCGGTGATACCTTTTTCCGTGTTTTTTTGTCGTTTATGTGAGCGTCTATTCTATGGTCTTCTTTTTAATTACTTTACTCGATGTACTTAATACTGTTTGATATAGATTAATAGTTCTCTTACTTTGTACTGATGCAGAGATTGTATTTTTTTCACATCTTCTTTGGTTAAATAGCTGCTGCTGAAGTTAAATGATGTGTGTGTGTGTGTGTGTGTGTGTGTGTGTGTGTGTGTGTGTGTGTGTGTGTGTGTGTGTGTGTGTGTGTGTGTGTGTGTGTGTGTGCGAGCTTAATAGCCACGCCTTCCTCTTATGTGACTGATTTACATGCAACGTCGACAGTGTGTGTTCAAGGTAAAAGCAGACTACACTTACGTAATTAACGCTTGTCATTTAAGACATAACTTCATTAAAATCTGTTTAAGGGTTCACCTTCAATTGCCGACTTTGTGACATTAGATGTTAAATCATCTCAAACAGCTAAATGATAAATCTGTAATACTAGGACTATACAAACTTTCAAATATCGAGACCACAGAAAAAAAAAATTGGAATTCTCAAGATATTCTCAAGAACTCAAGAAATTAATAAAAAAAAATATCTGATGCGTGCTTGACAACATGAAGAACATCTGGATGGGTAAACAAAGCAAGCTGAAACTCGTCTATATTATGAATGATTGAAATACTAAAACTAAATTTGTATTACTAAATACAAAGGAAATAATCATGATCTCCTTTTAATCTTATTAATAGCATAGAATATACACAGACCATCGCCATATCCTGGGAGCTAAATGGATACCGAATTGTCCCCGGACGACATCTACCTTAAGCCGATTCACCGGCTTGGAGGGGCTGTTGGTCAGGGCGAACAGGCTCAAGGAGTTCGGTGTAGGCCCTTCAAAACGGACTGCAAGCACAAACACACACACGCACACACGCTAACATTCATACACACACACACACGCACACACACACACACACATACACAACAATAATAATAAAATTAGACAATTTTGTTAAAATATTTACTCGGTGTGAAAGGTTGTCAAACCAATCAAATTTTTATTTTTTTCTTTATGAATATAGATACATATCTTTTTGACATATCTTAAGAGCGGTGGGTTTCGTTAGGGTTCGACGCTCCGAAAAGGGTGAAGAACCTTCGTCAAGCCAAAGGATTACTGCCATGTTATCGATGGACATCTACAGAATATATTACTTTCACAGTAGCTGTCAAAGTCCATCAGTTAATTGTTTCTCAGGTAGAACTTAAAATAGAAATGTAAGTAAATCAAGCACACACACACACACACACACACACACACACACACACACACACACACACACACACACACACACACACACACACACACACATATATATATATGCATGTTTGTAACCCAGCAATATCTATATCATACTACTACATTCTACTTGATTTATATAACTTACACGTTTGCCACATACATATAGATATGGAAATACGCATGATCATTGTATTGCATAATTATTCATCTCTTGCCCCACTAGATAGCCCAGTGCTGTGTAGGCTACCCTCTCCCCTTCCGCAAGAGCTAGGTATTGTTGTAACACTACCTTTCTTCACCACCGATTATCTTTAGATCACTGTACAATATGACATATAATATAAAAGCAATATAGGAGCATCCGCATTTCATCATTACTCTTCAATACTGTCTACCTTACATTCTAAACTCGCCAACTGCCATACTCTTTGAGAGCCCATCTCTCGGGCTCCTACGATGTGTGTGTGTGTGTGTGTGTGTGTGTGTGTGTGTGTGTGTGTGTGTGTGTGTGTGTGTGTGTGTGTGTGTGTGTGTGTGTGTGTGAT
>NC_061836.1:29646580-29649080 GCF_019202785.1 Penaeus chinensis
TCTTTTTGTTTATCATCATCATCATCATCTTATTTTTTATTTTATTTTTCTTCCTCTTCTTCTTCTTCTTTGACATCTTGCCAGCCTGTTCGACCAGCCTGTACCCTTCCTCTTGCTTTCACTTCGTCCCCTTATCTCCTCCTCCTCCTCCTCCTTCATTCTCCTCGTCCTCGTCCTCCTCCTCCTCCTTCCTCCTCCCTCCTCCCTCCTCCCTCCTCCTCCTCCTCCTCCTCCTCCTCCTCCTCCTCCTCCTCCTCCTTCCTCTTCCTTCCCTCTCCTTCTCCCCCATCTCCTCCTCCTCCTCCTTCCTCCTCCTCCTCCTCCTCCTCCCCCACCTCCTCCTCCTCCTCCTTCCTCCTCCCCCCTCCTGCTCCTCCTCCTCCTCCTCCTCTACCTCCTCCCATCTCCTCCTCCTCTTCCTCCTTCCTCCTCCTCCTCCTTCCTCCTCCTTCCCCCTCCTCCTCCTCCTCCTCCTCCTCCTCCCCCCTCCCCCCCTTCCTCCTCCTCCTCCTCCTCATCCCTCCTCCTCGTCCTCCCTCCTCCCTCCTCCTCCTCCTCCTCCTTCTCCTTCCTCCTCCCTCCTCCCTCCTCCTCCTCCTCCTCCTCCTCCTCCTCCTTCCTCCTCCTCCTCCTCCTCCTTCCTCCTCCTCCTCCTCCTCCTCCTCCTCCTCCTCCTCCTCCTCCTCCTCCTCCTCCTCCTCCTCCTCCTCCTCCTTCCTCCTCCTCCCTCCTCCTCCTCCTCCTCCTCCCCTCCTCCCTCCTCCCTCCTCCTCCTCCTCCTCCTCCTCCTCCTCCTCCTCCTCCTCCTCCTCCTCCTCCTCCTCCTCCTCCCCCTCTCCCCCCCCTTTCCACTATCACACGCTCCGTTGCCGTTAAACTTGGCAGCTAAATCTTTCCTTTCACTCACAGACTATATTTTGTTTCCTCTTTGTTAATTTTAGTGTGAAGACGCTGGAAAAAGAAACGAAAATAAACGAAAAAAAAGAGACTAAATGAAAAGAAAAAAAAAAAAAAACTAGAAAAAAACTACATTAAAATAAATGAAAAAGAATTAAGAATAATAAACTAAAAAGATTAAAAAAAAACAAAAAACAAACAAACAAAAGCAGAACAAATTGAAAGCGAAAACCAAACCAAAAAAAGAAAAAAAAAAAAAAAAACCAGATTTATCGTCTTCCTTTTTGTATGATTCTGATTTTTATGTCATGGCTTTTATTTATTTATTTATTATCTCTCTCTCTCTCTCTCTCTCTCTCTCTCTATGTTTCTCTCTCTCTGTGTTGCTCTCTCTTTCTCTTTCTCTCTCTCTCTCTTTCTCTCGCTCTCTCTCTCTCTCTCTCTCTCTCTCTCTCTCTCTCTCTCTCTCTCTCTCTCTCTCTCTCTCCTCTCCTCTCCCTCTCCTCTCCTCTCCCTCTCCCTCTCCCTCTCTCTCTCTCTCCTCTGTGTATGTGATGGGGTTAGTGTTACCATGGCAACACAATACCTCAAGAGCACAATGGAATAGAGAAGGAACCAGATGGAACCAGATCCAGTCGGTTGAATTCCATTTTCATTTTGGTGAAATTCGACAAGGAAAAGTTAATACAAATAATAAAAAAAAAAAAACATTACTATAATCATAAGAGACGGAATGGAACTTGTCGTGATATTTAGATGTAGGAGCATATTACAGTGATAGATCTAATAGTGATGGTTAAGAATAATGATACCAGTAATGGGGACGATTATGATATTCATAGTAATGTTATGAATTATGATAATGACCATAATATCAATAGTGAGAGTAGTAGTAGTAGTAATGATAATTAAAAGGGTAATGATGATGAATTGTGACAGTAATGATGATGATGATTTTATTGATGATGTTAATGTTCATTATAATAATATTGACTGTGGTGATGATCAACGTGTAATGGCAATAACAATAATGATATTAGTAATGGCGATGATGATAATCATAGTGATATATCAGTGATCATAACATTTCTTATAATATTAACAATGGCAACCGCAGTAATAATGTGTTGATACTGATAATGATAACGATAATAATGGCAGTGATGATTACAATGGTTATGATATGGTAAGATAATGATACTACTACTACTAGTAATACTAATAACAATGATAACGGTAATGATAATGACAATGTTGATAATAGCAATAATAATGATAGTGATGATAATAATAATAATAATGATAATAATAATGATAATAGTAATAATAATAATAATAATATTAATAATAATAATGCAGTAATAATGACAATAATTATGATATTATGATGATGATGATATTAATAATGATACTATTAAGACTACTACTAATTAAAATAGAATAATAAGGATAATAGAAATAAAAATATTAATCCAAAGCCAGCAAAACCCGGCATCTAGTGTCATGCTTGGGGCACTAATCGTCCGTGTCATACCCTGGCACATGTTCTGGGTGCAAGTGCCACAGAGCTCCCTTGCAACACGTGCCGCAGGAGATGAACAGT
>NC_061836.1:29654080-29659080 GCF_019202785.1 Penaeus chinensis
CATCTTCATCGTCATCGTCATCGTCATCAACAACGACAGCAGACACATCAAAGACACAACAACAACATACCAACAACAATATACATCAATAACAACTACTACAACTACTGCTGTTGCTGTTACTACTACTACAATTGTTGCTATTACTATTGCTACTACTACTACTACTGCTACTATTACTACTGCTACTTCTACTACTACCACTTTTACTGCTACTATTACTACTGCTACTACTCCTACTACTACTACAACTACTGCTGCTACTGCTACTACTACTACTACTACTACTACTGCTACTGCTACTGCTACTGCTACTGCTACTGCTACTGCTACTGCTGCTGCTACTGCTGCTGCTGCTGCTGTTGTTACTACTTATGGGTATATATGAATTAACAAGAGTGAGACTTCGCCTCTGGAGTTGAGACAGCAATTGTGTCAATGAAAACGCACGTTAATGTAATCAGCGCTTGGTTTTTGTCCAAGTTTGAGTTGGAAAGGTGACAGTGTTTTAAAAGTGTTGAATTAATAGATTCTTATTATTTTGCTGTAGCCATTAAAGGATTTTGTTTTTACACAAAAGCAAGTGTTGAAACGAATAAGAAAGTGAATAATAGTTAATAGTACAAGTGAAAGCAGTGATAAAGAAAGAGAGTGTGAAAAAAAAGACGAGAAGGAGAGAGAGAGCGAGAAAGAGAGAGAGAGAGAGAGAGAGAGAGAGAGAGAGAGAGAGAGAGAGAGAGAGAGAGAGAGAGAGAGAGAGAGAAAGAAACAGACTGAAAAAACGCGAAGAATCAAGCAGGAACCAGTTCAAACAAGCTAAAAAATCGAGTTTATTTTCGCAAGATCTGAACGAAGCACATCCAAATCTTCTCTTCGATCACATACCAGGAACCGAGTCACACAACACAAAAAAAAACATGATTTCCCGCGAAGTGTTGCGAGATAAATAGAAATCATTTGGAGTGTTCGGGAATAGAATGGAAATTGTGTTCATGTGGAAATTAGAGGGTTGGGAGATAAAAGAAAGAGAGAAAGAAAGAAAACTTATGGGGGCGAACTGCGTGGTGAGATGAAAATTATGTTTTGAATCGTGAAATTTAATGAAAATGGTATTCTTGTGTATGTGGGGCAGGGGAGGGAGGCAAAAAGAACATTTGTTTGGAATCTATTTAGTAAAAGGAAAAATATAAATGGAGGATGAAAGGCAAAATAAAACTTATGTGAGGAAAACAAGAAGAGAAAATGTGGATTATGTTTTTTTATTTTATTTTATTATTATTATTATTTTTTTTTTTTTGGAGATAAACTAAAACTTCTATGAGGGGAAATTACGTAATGAAAAATATGCGAGGGAACTACCAAATAATTTCCTTCCAAATATTTATACATTTAACTCACGTGTCACTTCTTCAGGTGAGTGACAACCCCATCGGCTGGCAATGGCAGGTGGTGCCATCTGCAGCTGATCGGAATCACCTTTTGCAATTGCATTTATTAAAAAATAAAAAAGTTGATATTAATTATTACACTGTAGTAATGTCTATTTTTTTTATAATCATAATGACTAAACAAAAATTATTACGTAGAAGGAAACGATAGAAATGATTATGATAATTAATGATGATAAAAGATAGTGATGGTATTTATGAATACTGTGATAAATATTATTTTAATAATGATAAAGCATGACTTTTTATACTGAAAGTGATATAAATAATAGCGATACTGCTGTTATTTTTATTGTTGTTGTTTTATATTTTGTGGTGTTCTCTTCATTATCATTAGAATAATTTTAGTAATGACAGTACTGGTAATAGTACTACTATTATTATCCTAATTATTATCATCATCGTTATAATCATCATCAGCAACACCACTATAATGATAATTCTAGTAATGATAATGCTAATAATAATGAAATAGTTGTAATAATAATGATAATAGTAGTAAATATAATAATGATAATAATAACGATGATAATGATAATAATGATACCGATAATGGTCATAGTAATATCAGTGATAAAAATGATAATGATAACGTTAACAACAACAATTATTATAATAATGATCATAATAATGATAATAATTTCATGGTGGTATAGACTTATTTGCATATTGTTTAAGACATTTTTACCTAATGTTATATTGTGGAACGATATTTGCCTACATTTTCTTTTCCGCCGTTGGTAGTGGAGTTTTTAAGAGAAGAATAAATAAAATAATGGCTTTTAATTTTGGACCTTTATTTACCACCGTCTTAAATGCACAGGCGATTAATGGTGATGATGATAGTAATAATAATAATAATAATAATAATAATAATGATATTGATAATAATAATAATGATTAAGTCCCCAGCTTTTAACACGTTTGATAAATAGTCAATATGTATGATGATAGAACTCATTATAGTTTATTTTAGGTGGTATGAATGGCCTTTATGACATAAGTTTTTTGTTATTACTTGGTACTAAGAGATATATATTTGCTTGTGTTCCTCTGTGTAAAATATATGCTTAGTTTCTGCCATGTTTCTTGTTTCGCCGACCTGCCAAAATAGTCTGTGTCCAAACCTATATCTTGTGTCATTAAGAAAAAGAAGAGAAAAATTGTCAAGTATTTTCCTTACACGAATTCTACAATGAAAACGGATGATGCTATTTAATGCTGTAGCTCTTATATTTTTGAGAATGTATTATACTAGACTAGTGTAGCCTTGTAGGAGGTTCTGCCAAAAGGTATTCCAAAACCTGTGTCCGTGCTTTACTCGCGCTGACCTTGCTAATCGATCGGCAAGGAGTAGAGGTCATTTGAGATTAGTTAAGTTTAGTACTTTATTTACCACCCTGGCTAACTGCACAAGCGTGGGCAAGCTGTGGTACATTTGATGCATGGTCATTATATAATGGTATTACATTGAATTTTAGGCTGTAATGTTATTGTGATAAGTACTATATCAGTTTAAGGAAAGGAACAATTACACAATCCTTTATCTACTCATCTGCTATATATACGGTCATTTGAAATTACATTTCAAATTTAGGATACAGCATAAGTATATCTTCTAAGACATCAGATGATATGAAATAGTTACATAGTTCTCTGTACCTCATGCTAGGTGGTCTGAAAGGCTGTAACACATGGCACTCTGAGATATAATGTACAAGTGTTCGCTTATATTCTTCATTACACGGTATACACTTAGTTTTCTTCGACATTACAAACTGTACTGACGTGTTCTTGTTTTATGCAAACCATAGATGAATGAATCTTGTGTAAACCGGTGCTTTATGCTACAGCTTTCAGGGCGTTGAGAATTTATCATCTCATTCATGGCCTCTTTGAAGGCCTTTTTGATGATGTATAAAATCCTAGAAAGAGGTACCCCGAGATTTATATCCACGTTTTGCTTGTCACATGCTGACTTTGCTGGGTGATCAGCATGATCATGCCTAGGGTTTCCAACATGCGATGGAAACCACACATAACGTATATCATGGCCTTGTTCTTTTGCACGATACACGTTTATGCTGATGTCATTTGCAATATTTCCTGCACCTTTGTCTAGAGTGTTCAGAGCCTGGAGAGCACTCTGTGAATCGCAGAAAATTACCCCTGAACCTTGATTCAGTTAGAGAATATGCGAAATACGGCGGGCGATCACCGTAGAGTGTGTCCGCCAAAAAGTATCGTACTGGGTTTAAATATATATTAATAGATACTTGTCGGGGAGAAGTTTCTTAATGGATTTAAATAGAATAGATGTGTTTGAATAGTATAAATTTGTAGATAGTTTTACGGAAAATGTATTTTAATGGGTTTGAATTACATTAATGTAATAAAAAAAGCATAAACGTCTCGATGCATGTTTTTTCTTATATTTCTTATGTTCTGTATCTTTATATAAAGTTTTTTTTTTTTGCTTACATTTATTTGTTTTACAGTATAGATAAGCATGTAAATATAATCATACATGCAGTGCATACATGAATATAGAGATACACCAACACTTCATGTGATTACGTGTAGGATAGTTACCATACTGTTTGTGATGGGTACTTGTTTTCTTGTAATCAGTGACATCTCTCTGTCTGTCTGTTTCTCTCTCTCTCTCTCTCCTAATATAATGAAAATGATGATAGTGATACTGATACTGCTACTACTACTACTACTACTACTACTACTACTACTACTTCCACTACTACTACTACTACTACTACTACAGCTATTGCTGCTGCTGCTGCTACTACTACTACTACTACTACTACTACTTATACTAGTACTACTACTTATACTACTAATACTAGTACTACTACTACTACTAATGCTATTAAGGATAACAATAACAATAACAATGATAATGATAACAATAAGAACAACAACAATAGCAACAACGATAATGACATTAGTTGTAAAACTTATATTAATGATAACATTAAACATTATGATGATAAAAATGATAAAACTTAATTTAAATTTGCCTTCCGAAACCCTTTAGTAAGCACGAATTTGCTGAACCATGAAATAAAAGTTATAGTAATATAAAAAAAAAACACCTCAATAATTGAAATCACATTTGTAATGATTATGAGGATGGTAACAGTAATAGACATGAAAAATGTAATATTTATGATTATGATATTGATGGCTGGAATAGATGCTAGGTTGGTAGATAGACAATAGGGGAACAGGGCGATAGACAATTAGATTGATAGCTAGTTAGATATAAAGACATAGGTAGATAAACGTAAATATATTACACAGGTAGATCAACATAAGTAGATATATATATATATATACAGATAGATAGATAAATAGAGATAGAGTCAGTTAGATAAATAGATATATAGACAGCTCGATAGGCCCAAATATATACATAGATTAATAAACAGATCGATAAATAAATATAAATAAAAAGGCGTATAGACAGACAGAAAGACACACAGACAGATAAACAGACAGGCAGAAAACAGGGCTCTAATATTCTTGACTGATTGA
>NC_061836.1:29686580-29689080 GCF_019202785.1 Penaeus chinensis
ACGAGTTTCGCAAAATGGAAAGTATCACGTTTTCTTTCTTTTAAACCATTTTAATTCATTTATATATTCATTTCATTCTATATTCGTGAAATACTGCATTAATGTTTAGGCTAAATTTTAGATTCAGAATTTGGTTAACAAGGTAATTTTAAGAACACTAATTAAACTATCTCGGTACTTTGTGATGCGACTAACTACGAGATTGTTCACATTGGAAGCCATTATTGTTGTTGACGGAATCAACGTTATTGGGATCCATATTAATTGCACTTTAGGATATTAGGCGGTTATTATTGTTATAATATCAATAATGATGATAATGATAATAATGATAATAATGATAATAATACTAATATTTGATAATGAAAATGAAAGTGATAAAGATGACGATAATAATATTACTACTTCTAATAATAAAGATATTATTATTATTATTGTTATTATTATCATTATTAATTGTCTTTGTAGTAGTAATAGTAATAGTAACAGGATACTAAAAGTAATGGCAGTAACAGTAGTTGCAGCAACATTGGTAGTAATAATATTACCAGCATTATCAGCATTATCTACTATCATTACCATCTAGTCTATTATCAGTGGTATATCCAGTATATTTTCATGATAGTAATAATAACAACAGTGATAAGGGTGATGAAACAACTATGATAGCTATAATAATGATGCAAAAAGGATGATATAAATAATAACACTGCTGAAAATAATTCTGGTAATGATAATGGCGCTAATTAACGTTTGCCAATAGTTTCGTTGATACTATGATCTTTTAATGTTCTTTTAATGATGACGTGATGATACGAAGCTGCTAGTGATGACGTGAAAATGATGACGTAACAACGCTAGTAATGATACGACGCTGCTAGTGATAATACTATCATAACAACGACCAAAAAATAACAATAGTGATGATGACCCATAACATGACAAAAAAAAAAAAAAAAAAAAAAAAAAAACAGACAGTTCTTACAACACAAACCACGACAAAAGATTCACCAGTGACCGAGGACTGTGTTCGTGACGACTAGATAACGAACATCACGACTCTGTTTCTGGAACATGCATTTAAAGGGCGGAGTCAAGATAAATTTTACTCTTTCTTTAGCGAACGCACTGCGGTCTGTCTGTCCGTTTGTGAGGGTTATGAACTTGGTTTGATATTTTTGTCATTATTGTTGTTGTTGTTTTGTTGTTGGTACTATTGTTATTATTATTATTAGTATTAGTAGTAGTAGTAGTATTACTATTATTATTATTAGTAGTATTATTGTTATTATTATCACCATCATCATCATTATTATCATTATCTTTATTGTCACCATCAAAACACACACACACACACACACACACACACACACACACACACACACACACACACACACACACACACACACACACACACACACACACACACACAAATAAGGACAACCCACACGCGCCTGACCTTCGCCGCTCATACGAAACCATAAACAGAACGACACAGAATCAGAAGCCATTTAATTCCTCGTCTGATTTTCTTGGTCAATAAGGAAATAATAAAACAACAAGAGAACAAGGAATTCAAACAAACACAAAAGCTGACTCACGAAATCTCTCTTTCTCTCTCTCTCTCTCGTTTGTTTCTCGCTGGCCATATTGATTAGGAAGACTGGCGCCATGTTTGAGAGCGGTTTTATCAACGTGGCAAGGAACGTGAAATTGTTTAAATAAGAGTGATAGCTGACTGTTTTTGGGATGATTGATTTGTCATATTAGCGTGTTTTTTTCGTTTTTTTTTTATTAAATATTATTTTATTCTTTTATATCATTAATACTATTACTATTTTGTAATGGGATCAGTAGTTATAATAACCGCAGTATCACAACACGAGGTGATACCAATCGTAATTGTGACTTTGGTAGCGTCTGGAATATATGTTATAGTAGTTATGGTAACCGTATGAGCTTTCTTTTCTCAGAAGCAATAGTGATAATTTTAGTAATCACGGTAATGATACTACACTGATGGCAACCAATATATATGAGCTTTCTTTCCTCAAAAAACAGCAGTGAGGACTATAGCAACCACGCTAATAATGTATATAGGTATATATATTTACATACACTGTCTTTGGAAGTAGTATCAAAAGTAGTAATGGTAGTTTAATTAATTTACCCCCAGACAGTGAGAATTTTCCTTCGTCATTTACCCCTTTGCAGTGGAAGTCTAAACAGTCAAAGGAGTCTTGTTGGTCATTGCCTTTTCATCATACGCCTTGCATGCAACTCACTCGCTCTGCCTCACTTCCAGGCACTAGTCTTTAACGTCTTGCTCTCTTTCCTTTCATGCTCTTCCTCTTCTCCGTCTCTTTGTTTTGTTTCTAAAGGCTGCTTCTTTCTCTTCTTTTCTTTGGGGATATTGGGGATTTTTCATGTCGTTTTCTTTTGTTTTGTTCTATCTGTGTCTATCTAAAATGCACTGTAAGGAGAATGTCTAAGAAGCACA
>NC_061836.1:29694080-29696580 GCF_019202785.1 Penaeus chinensis
TGACCACCTGGTAGAAGCAGGTAAAAATTTCCGGACTCCTGGTGGACGAAATGCGATCTTTTGTTCGCATTTTTTTTTTTTTTTTTTTTTTTTTTTTTTTTCAATTCGGTGTTGTTGTTTTTTTTTCTTTTCTCTGTCTTTTGTAGATTTATATACCTTTTTTTTTTCTTTTTTAGTGCAGCAAATTTTTTTTTTTGTGCTGCGAAGTTGTTGTTTTTTATTATGGAAGATATTGGCATTTAGATGGCGATGAAAAGGACATTTTACAGATATATAAGAATATTATCTTCAGAAAAATCTTGTTTATTGTTATAAATATGCGTTTAATTTTTTCGAACTTTCTTTTCCTTTCTTGTTCTTCCTCACTTTCACTGGCTTTTTTTTTTGGGTATTTCAGGTAAGTTGGCCTTTTTAAATGTAAAATCAGCAGTTCTGTGAATGTTAACAAATAAGTAAATATTGTGGTGTCTGTAAAAGTAAGAAATATATGGAAAACACACACACACACACACACACACACACACACACACACACACACACACACACACACACACACACACACACACACACACACACACACACACACACGCATACAGATACAAACGGACACAGACATGGACATGGACACACACACACACACACACACACACACACACACACACACACACACACACACACACACACACACACACACACACACACACACACACGGACGCACACACACGCACACGCGGACAGGCACACACACGGACGCACACTCCCCACACACTCACTTTCATTGCTATTGTTACTACTACTGTGTTATGAATATTACTGGAAGGTTATTTCATTATTTCTTGTTGTAAGTATGATTTTATTTTTACATTTACATAAATAATTTCTATATTGCTTTGTAATATTTGTTGTTTATATATAGATATCCATTTTCAGATTTCAGATTTTCGTTGAAATGTTTTTCCACATGTTCCTTTTAATGGCAATAGCTAAATAGTTGATTTATATCATTACCTTCACTGTCAAATTTTACCTTATCATCATCAAGGGGAGCAAGACTACCATTATCTCTGCTACCACCTACCAGCTATCACCTATGACCTACCAGCTATGACCTATCAGCTATCTCCTATGACCTACCAGCTATCACCTATGACCTGCCAGTAATCACCTACGACCTACCAGCAATGACCTACCAGCAATGACCTACCAGCTATCACCTATGACCTGCCAGCTATGATCTATCAGCTATCACCTACCAGCTTACCACTTACCTACTTTCCAATTATCACCTACCACCGATCACCTGTCACCTGTCACCTACCACCTACCACCTACCACCTACCACCTACCACCTATCACCTACCACCTATCACCTATCACCTATCACCTATCACCTACCAGCTACCACCTACCACCTATCACCTATCACCTATCACCTACCACCTACCACCTACCACCTACCACCTACCACCTATCACCTACCACCTATCACCTACATCCTACCACCTATCACCTACCACCTACCACCTACCACCTATTACCTATTGCCTACCACCTATCACCTATCACCTACCACCTATCACCTATCACCTATCACCTACCACTTACCACCTATCACCTATCACCTATCACCTATCACCTATCACCTATCACCTACCACCTACCACCTACCACCTATTACCTACCACCTACCACCTACCACCTATCATCTATCGCCTACCACCTACCACCTATCACCACCTGCTATCACAACCACAACCAATATTACAATTTCTGTGTTATCATCATCATTGTTAATTTTGCATCCTTATGTATTCACTGTAAAACAAACAAAATGCATTTAACCTCATATGATATGAACAAAGTGCATATGAGAAGGAAATTTGACAGAAAAAATTGTCATGGATTTAATGAATCATAGTTATTCATTCGGTATATATATCAGGGATGGTGGGGAGTTAGAATTAAAAAATGATAATGATTCGCATTCATAAATAGAAATGGCAGTTTGATAAAGTGAAAGTTATACTTGCAGGTTACATTGTTTTTAGATTGGTATATAAACTCATGTCTAATCACATAGTATGAACTCTTTAGCACAAATTTAGTATATATCATATAACTTTTATTTTGTACCTTTTCTTTCCCTTTCAGAATATCCATAGTCTGTTGTATTATATTACTATATATGCCTATATTATAAAAATTAATGAGCTGTGTTAATGAATGTATCATTTTTCTCACCCTTTTAAAATCCTAAACATGGTATATACAGATTTTGCAGAACGGGATATGTATTTTTTGTATATAGAGTATGTGGTGGGCAGTTGACATCCAGTTGGGTAATAAAACTATAAACCTGTATTTTGTACATTTTTGGTTAAAAATAACCATGGAGGCTTTTCAATGGATAATGATATAGTGTATGTATGTTTGAGACAGTTTTGCAATTTTACAGAAGAGAACAGAAAGATGATCAGTGGTGTTCAAAATTTATATAATT
>NC_061836.1:29704080-29706580 GCF_019202785.1 Penaeus chinensis
TAACATCTAGTGGAGTATAGACTGATAGTAGCATAGTACTTACCACTCAGTTGAGGATTTAGGAGTGCTTAAATTACTAATATACAGGTCTTGATAGCATTCAATATTCCTGTTTTCAGTCTTGTCATGTGAAAATGTAACAATATTTCCTTAAAGTCATCCAGCATTTTGAAGTAAGTTACTCCATTTGATAATTTATTAGGTAGTGTCCATAAAACTTGGAAATATATAACTCTTATGGCAGAGGACCTCTAATCGTGAAAAGGAAAAAGAAGGACCAGATATCGTTAAAAAGTTGAAATACAAACTACAGCTGATATATTTCTAAGGATGGGTATATTTCAATGGAATATCTTGTAGTCTGGTGATGCTCTCCATAGAAATAGTGTACTAATTATAGAGTTTGGTACTCTAAGGAAGTGAGCGAGAAGAAAAAAGAAAGAGGTCACAGATACTGATTTTCCTTAAAAAAAAAAAAAAAATAGGAAAAAAATCATACTGAATTTAATCATGAGAATATATTTGTGATTAATTTGTAATATTGAAAAAATTTGTTGTTTGATGGGCATGATGTAAATGTTGGAAATGGTAGTGGAAATTATTTCAGTTGTATGAAAGTCAGTCTTTATTGATCATCTTTATATCAGAATGTAGGTCAAAGAAACTATGAAGTATATAAAGTAAAAAAAAAAAAATATGTGCTGAGATATTATTAGAAGTAGTTGACAGTGTTTTCTATTCCTAGTTATTTGTATTCTAAGCTTAGTTCATGTAAGCTTATGTTTCTAGGATAGATAACAAAACTAATCTGATGCATGAAGAAAGCAAACAAAATCTTTAAATCTTATACCTTCATATTTGGACACCTGAAACTAATAGTTCATCATCGTAAACATTCATATACTGCTTGATTCAGTGGTAAATGTAAATGTTTTTAAAGATTTGAATGATTTTCCTTTTTTTCTAAACAAATACTTCAGTTATATTCTTAATTCCTATTATGCTGTATTATAATTCTTGAACATCTTTAAATGCACTGACAGGCAGCACAACTTCAATGCGTCACATGCGGAAGCAACGAGGCTTGATGAGGTCTGCGTCCAGGATGTCTTCTTCGTCTCAAGTCTGTCAGAGTCCTGAATCTGTTGCCAGAAATCCTACGATAATAACCCAGGTAAGATAGGATTACATTAAAATATTTTTATATTAGTTGAATAAATATGACCATTTGCAAATAAATAAGAATAGAGGATAAAGTAGATCAAATTACATATTCATTTTGATTCTTTCAGTGTGTAAGTCTTGATTCTGTTGCATGAAATCCTACTATGATAACTCAGCACAGGAGCTAAAAGAAGGAAGAGTTAGGCTGTGGATGTATTATCCATTATATATCATTTTTTTGAACCTGTTAGTCTGGAATCAATTGTTCTAAATCCTACATTTATGATCCAAATCAACTTTTCATATAAGAAACAAAAAAGGTTGGGATTTACTTCCACAACAATGACCAGTTTAATAATGCAAAATTACATTGTATGATATAATAGAGAAATTATCTTATTACACTAGAGAGAAATATCTCCAGTTTTTTCAACGATCTTTCCATAAAATGATTTCTTGGTTTCAACAGGATAGCGCCATCTTCCGCATGTCTGACTTGTCCCTCAACACTGGCCACAGGGACGATGCTCCGAGTCCACGGGTGAAGGGAAGACACCCGTCGTGTGAGGATGACGAACCAATTCTTATCAAAATAAAGAGAAGAGATAATACGGGTAAGGAAAGTTTAATAATTACAGTGGTTAGTGATATTTATTTTTTATATATACGATTGCCAATTATGAGGAATAACTTTGGTTCTGTTATATTTACAAGATTTTATGATACTTATTTTTAGTGAGTGTAAGAATAGCCCTGATGTGATAATAGAACTTGTTATGGAGAAATCAGTTTATTTAATTTTCTGGAGTCCATTTACTTCAGTTGATTAGTTAGTATGTATGATAAGTGTAAAACTATCTGGAAAATATCACATGTTAAATTTTACTGATTTTATGATACTTATTTTCAGTGTGTGTGTAAGAATAGCCCTGATTTTTTAAAAAGACAGACGTTCTGGATGAATTCTGTTTATTTAATTTTTCTGGGGTCCATTTAATTCAGTTGATTAGTTAGTATGTATGGTAACTGAGAAACTATCAGGAAAATATATCTTTTGGAGGAAGTAATATAGAATATGATTTACATCAGATCTAAAAAAATATTAATAATTTTACACAAAACCCAGAAGTAACATTACACCTTTACACGACAGGCCGAGTAATATCACCAACATCAGACGAATATGATGTTTTGAGTGAGTCGAGCCGGACACACTTGCTACCAAACAGGCAGAGAAAGGAGAGTGAAAGATTTAGTGAGGTATGCAGTACTTTTAAGTTACTCTGGGCATATACCAAGTTACACAGCATAATCATAAGGTTTTATGTATCTTTTT
>NC_061836.1:29711580-29714080 GCF_019202785.1 Penaeus chinensis
ACCCCCATACAGCAAGTTTACATATCCAAAATACGAAAACCAAGATTCCAGGTCAGTCAGTGCTAGTGAACCGGTTTCCCCAGCTCACAAATCCCCTGTACAGCAGTGCAGAGAGTCCAGAAGCCTTGCTGCCTTGGTTCATCAGCAAAATGTTCCTGGGCAGAGTGTCAGATCTCCTCCCCAACAAATATTCTCACCCGTTAGTAAGATAAACATAAGTGAATCACCTAGGGATCAAGGCCTGTCTCATCCTTTTAGTGGAGACTTTGCAATATCGTCAGAGGAACTGAGTCCTCACAAGCCTGCTGCAGAGGAACCAGGGGGAACATTCATGTTTCAAGAACCAGATGGAGCTTACAAAGCAGCCACTGCAGATGAAGACTTGCATGCAGTAGCTGATGATATAATAAAGACTATACCAGAAAGACACTATGAGCCAATGACAGTAGGACATTTAGAGCCTATTGCTGAGAAAGTGTCAGAAGGGCATCTAGAATCCATTGCTGAGAAAGTACCAGAAAGGCACTTTGAATCAATGACAGTTAGCTTAGAACCAATTGCAGAAGAAAAGCCAAAATCAGAACTAGAGATGTCACAGGAGACAGCAAACTCTGAACCGAAAGATAAATTAGGAGAATGGGTATGACAGTAACTCGTATTGGTAACTGATGAGACTTTTTGAGTCATATACAAAACATATTTCAAGCATTAATCCGTATCCTCACTAATTCACTTATTAGGAGTTTTGCATTGTAGCTTCTTACCATTTATTGCATGTCATTTTGAGTTCTTTTGATGACTGGAATAACAATCATACAATATTCATTTCTGAAATCTAAGAGCTCACAATTCTGTGATATACACTTAAATTATGACATTATAACATCATAGTTCTTTACTTCAAACCTCTCATGTCACTTAAGACAATGGCAGAATGAACAATTTCATTCAGAGCATGCCCTTGCTTTCAGTATTAGAAGCCTTACAATATTATACATAAAAACAACTCTTGCTTAGGAATATATTTAACCATGGTTTATAAAATATACATGCTTCATCAATCACATTTGGCTGTGATGAACCAGTATCTGTCTGGTGTGCACACTCACCCCCTCCCTCCATTTCTCTCTCTCTGATATTGTAACTCTGTGGCAAACCAGTAAGATATTAAATGTAGAGAGAATGATTTGGAAAGAATTTAACTAAATGTCATGAATCCTGTTTCTCATGTTTAAGGTATCCTTCACTTGTAATATCAAGTGCATAGAGATTGACCTTAGCTACATACTGAAGAAAATGTCACCACAATTTTATCACTTACCCTCACAAATTATATATATTGTCAAACAAACTAATAAAGTTTCTTCCTTCTTTGTTCATATGCACAGACTATTTTGAGAATGTTCATGGCAGTAACTCTTGGTATGATCATTTAATTCATTAATATCCACTTTATGCGTAGTTATATACATAGTCATTGCTATGCCTTTGAACAACTTCTTTGGCTCAGTCAGGCTGATAAATAGCTGCACAACCTTGTGTTATTCTAGAACTGGCTAAGCCTCACCTAAACCTAATGTAAACCTGATATATCTCGAAATCATATGCAGCATTTCCTAATCCAGCACATAACTTTTTGCAGAGGCCAAATCTGTTCTTTACCAAACAAATCAAAGTTGTCCTGATGTCTAGTGTGTCCTATACTGCTAAAGGCAAAACATATTTGCTGTATGTGCAGCCTAGGATTAACCAAAACCAACCTTATCTGAAGAGTTCCTAAGTAATCTAAACCCTAATCTATGTGTCTGCTAGTGCAGATGACTATGTAATTACAAATCATTGGTGGAATGCTGGCCTGATATATTTAGCTTATAACAATACCTTGTTAAGAGCAATTTGATAATTTCTGTGAAGATAGGGTAATGATTTACATGTATATAAAAATGCTGGGAATGTTGGAAATTGAGTCTTTTGGTTGCATAACAACCTACATTTATTTTAAATTTAAATAATGGCTCTTTACATGTAAGATATCAAATTGAAGAAAAGTGAGCTGCAAAATTATCCCAGCAGATCAAAGTATTTGACGTGTTTACAATGCTTTACTAGATAAGGATATGTAAGGTGACTTTGTTACAAACTACAATGCTTTTTTTTGCATATACTTCGTATTTGTTGAAAGTCTAATAAGTACTTGTAAATAATATCTTGTAAAATATATTCTGTAAAAATGGTAAATAATTTTGAGCTGAATTAATGTCACTTGTCTGCAATAATGAATATTAATGTAAATTCCACAAACCTGCCGGTAAGTTCATAGTCATGTAAATTCTGCTTTTGTGCCACATTACTGCTGAATATTTTTTTCTGGTCATGATGCAGTTTTAATGATTAAATCCTATCAGAAGATTTGATTTTAAAAATTATAATTTAAAATTTTTTTCTGACAAAAATTACATAAACTTGGAATCTGGATGCTTATATATTGTGTATATATTGG
>NC_061836.1:29741580-29744080 GCF_019202785.1 Penaeus chinensis
ATACCTTTGACTTTGTTTATTATAATTTATGCCATTTTTCCACGTGGACGGAAAAAAAATCTAGTTATTATTACCGCCCATAATTAAATGAATAAAATAAATTAATCAGCATTCGATATCCGGAAGACTTCAGGTAATAAAGTAATTACAGATATTAAAAATCGGTGATAATTGAGAAATGATAAAATAGAAGAGGGATATTATTAATAAAAAAATGAAGAGAATTATGAAAAAAGTATGTAGAGAATTATGAAAAAAGATGAAGAGAATTATGAAGAAAAAAGAGAAAGGAAAAATCAGAATGATAAATAAATGAATTTGAAATAACGCGAAAATGTGCAAATTCCAGATCTTTGCCTGGGGACGGGACCACTTTGCAATGTCAACTTTTGCAACAGATGCGAAATAAATCACTGACATCGATCGGGAAAACAGGATTTCGTAGATAATGAGAGCGATAGAATATGACAAATCTCGCTCTTTCACGAACATGGGAATAGAACGAAGGTCAGAAAATCAAGGTAATTGAATAAACAGAAAACGAAAATATTGCAAGATGACGTCGATCTTCAATACCAGTGACAATGTTGCAATAGATCGCAGGCAATTTATGTACCAATCAACTCTGGCAAATGATGAGGAAATATGATAATAAGGTGAACGTATGTCAGTCTATCTGTCTGTCTATCTACCTATTTATTTATTCATCTGTCTATCTATCTATCTGTTTACCTATCTCTCTGTCTGTCTGTCTGTTTATCTGTCTATCTATTTATTTATTCATCTGTCTATCTATCTATCTATTTATTTACTTATCTGTCTATCTATTAATTTATTTATTTGTCTATCTATCTAGTTATTTACCAAACTATCTATCGATATACATATTTATCTATATATCTATTTATTTATTTATCAGTCAATCTATCTGTCTATTTACCCATCTATCTATCTACCTGTTTATCCATCCATTCATCCATCCTTCCATCCATCCATCCATCCATCCATCCATCCATCCATCCATCCATCCATCTATCTATCTACTCATTTATCCATCCATTCATCCATCCAACCATCCATCTATCTATCTATCTATCTACCCATTTATCCTTCCATTCATCCATCCATCCATCTATCTATCTATCTACCCATTTATCCATCCATTCATCCATCCATCTATCTATCTATCTATCTATCTACGCATTTATCCATCCATCCATCTATCTATCTATCTACCCATGTATCCATTTATCCATCCATTCATCCATCCATCTATCTATCTATCTATCTATCTACCCTTTTATCCTTCCATTCATCCATCCATCTATCCATCTATCTATATATCTACTCATTTATCCATCCATACATCCATCTATCTTTCAAATACTGAATGAGAAAACACCTTGCTATGCTATTTAACTCAGAACTAGACAGAAGAGTCTTATAGCACCCTGGGAGAAAGACGATAATAGTATGCTAAACGAACAGGATTTCAACAGGCAATTTGTTTCATTCAGGGGGGGGGGGGGGATGACAAGGGATCTAGGGAGTTACTAGGCAAGTTTTATATTCACGTATGCATTTATAGCACATATGCTTATATGTATTCTGTATATATATATATGTATATATATATATATATATATATATATATATATATATATATGTATATAGATATATGCACACACACACACACACACACACACACACACACACACACACACACACACACACACACACACACACACACACCCACACACACACATATATATATACATACACACACAAACACACACACACACACACACACACATATATATATATTATATATATATACTTATAATATATATATATATATATATATATATATATACATATATATACATATATATACATATGTATATGTATATACATGTATGTGTGAGTTTACATACATATATATATATACACACATATATACATATATATATATATATATATATATATATATATATATATATATATATATATATATATATATATATATATGTGTGTGTGTGTGTGTGTACAGTCAGACAAAAAAAAAAAAAAAAAAAAAAAAAATGCACCAACTAATATGGAAAATCGACAGTGATGCAAGGCAGTTAGCACCGTAATCCTACTAATATAGAGTTTGCGATACAGTAACATTATCATATATGTACTGGAATCAGTAGAAATTAGTAAATCATAAATTAGATTATCTGTATGCGAAAAAAAAAAAAATAATAATAATCCGCAGCCAAATTAAGCAAACAAACATGGAAAATTAAAGAGCAGCGCAATTATCAATCAAGAGATGGCGCTGACAGAGAAAATATTTTCGTTGAAGTTCATATTTCTCAGAGTTTTTAGAGCTATAAATTAGATGGACCGATATTGAAGTTCAAGAGAAAGATGTTGCATAAAGACTATCTGATAGTTTATTTCTATAAATACCCACACATTTACGCTCTATTTTGAATATGAGGAAAATAAGGGC
>NC_061836.1:29769080-29771580 GCF_019202785.1 Penaeus chinensis
TTGTGCCTCTCTCGTTGACGTAAGCAGTACTTCCTTCGCCTCACTACCAAGCAAACGTTTCATCAAAACACAAAACGTTGTTGGCAACCGTTATCTTTTGCAAACGCTCCATTCCTGACCGTTCCATGAGCGCCTCCTCTGGCGATGGCTCCTCAGGCTAATGCTAGCTCTTCCTGCCGTTCCGCGAGCGTCCCCTGCGCTGTCGGCCACTCCTCTGATGGACGTCCCACCTCTGGCCGTTCCGCATAGGACTCTTCCACCTATGGTGACTCTGCCGTCCACTCCTCAGGCTCCACTTCTGGTCCCTCCATTCCTGGTGGCCTCCAGGTGGACGTCCCACTTCAGGATACTGTACCAGCGGCTACACGGCCGGACGATCCATACATTCGCTACCTGTTCTTCCTCCGCTTACCACCTTCTCTCGGCAATATCGTAAGGTGGCCTTACTCCCGAGACCTTTCCGTCAGAGACTCCTTCAGGTAGTAGCTCTCGTACCGTTAACAGGAGATGCACATCGTCTGCTCCTGGTAACAACGTCACCTCTAAGGGTAATGATCTTGACCTCGACGTGCTTCGTAACTGTGCCACATATAAATGGTCTAAACCTTAGTCCGTGGATAATGTTATTTAAAATGTGCTAAAGTCTACAGGATAATCTAACATCCACAGCATAAATGAATCAGAGAGTGAAAGACTTTATTTTAAAATCCGATTGCTAATGCAATATATGTGCTCCACTGTCATCTGAATTCCCTTATGTTATATGTTCTTTTCAGTGTCTATGTGTGGTAATTTCATACGCTGATGTAATTGGCAATGAGGTATGCTAAAGCTGTGTTTGATGTTTATTTATCTGTAAAACGTTTCTTTATAAGACACATTCAATTGAAAAGTTTTACCGAAATGGTGTTTACTTAGATCCTGTTGTAATGAAATTATATTTATTAAGTCCCTGATTACCAAGTGTTAGATTATTTAAATTAATATCTACTTTAATGTTGTTTTTTTTAAATTTGGTATGAGTACTTCCTTTATTCCATGTACTGAGAGATGTAAATCAAAACGGTATTCATTATTCATTCATTCTCCAGAGGAATTAACACTTATTACCATTCGGGGTACAAAATACATTATCCAAAACATCCAAGCAACGTCAAAATTTCCTTCCAGCACAAACAACACAGAACGAAGGACGGTTAACACACACAAACAATCGAACAAACAAACAAACAAAGACAAAAACAGGAATAAAGAAGGATACAAGTCACATCAACAGACAAAATCCACAACTACAAGTCTCATGCTAAATCTATGTTGTTAATCCCCGTGCCAGTAAAGATAAATGCTTTCTGAAATGTTACAACCCGGTATGTATTTCTTATATATTTATCAATTATGTATTATCTATTATCTCTTGACAATAACTGGGTAGATCATAAGGCAGATCATTACTATGGGAAAACGAAACAAAACGAAAAAAAACACGAAAACCTTGCAACCTGTAAAGTCGATGACGACGGAAAACAACATCACTCACCCAACAGGGTATGTCTGCGTATGTGGATATGGTACTAAACGCCATCTGGTAACAGGAAAGCGAGTGGGAAATTCCAGGGTTATCTCTAACAGGTTAAGGCATGTGAAAATGGTGTAAAATGGGCAAAATAATGATAACAAACACTGATTTATTATAAAACAACCTAATGCATACACGCAGCAAGTTTAAAACATGTTAAAAATACATTGGTTAAAACGGTTTAGCACGAAAAACAACTTTTACGTAAAATAACAAGTGAAAGAACAGGCAAGAGCAAACAAGTGAAATAAACAAGAACAGACAAAACGGGTAAAACAAGCAAAACAAGTAAAACAAACAATAATGTAAGTCACCTCGCTTTCACAATTTGATTTCTAGACACGTAAGACTATCATGCAAAATATACGCGCAGTTCATATTACATAATTATTTTATTGGTCACTGATTATGTGGAAATGTATTATCTGAATGACTATGTTGAGTATAAGTATCATACAAACGAACGTGAGGGTTAATTAATAAGATCATAATGTCATTGGTAAGTCTGAATGTTAGAAATGATAACAATGTCAACTGTGAATATAAAAATCTGATTTGTTAAGATTTTCAGATGTGTTGCATACGAATTAGTTTTAAAGCATGATATTTTGCAGCATGATGCAAAGATATCAAATTTTCATCCCTATAATAATATAAGGCAAGATAAGTACAATATACTTTATTAGGTCAGAACAGGTCACCAGAAAAGAGGAAAATACACACCATCCCGATGTCATAAAAGGTACCACACCCTATTCTATTCGTGACATCCCCTGCCTGATGTCACGCTACCAATAACTGCCTCTTTGTGATTATAGGAAGCACGGTGTCAATACGCCAAATGAAGAGACGACCTAGCCAGCTGAGGTCAGTGTCCCGGATGTCATCCTCGACGCAAATGACCTTACAAAGTTCCGCTTCACC
>NC_061836.1:29776580-29779080 GCF_019202785.1 Penaeus chinensis
AAGGGATTGAGATACATTACGCTCATTTATTCTTCCATGGACTGTGTGGCACGATGTTCTGATGATGTATAAGTATCTGCTGTACTGATTGTAGGTTCGTAAAACTCGATAATGTTATAAAATAGATGTTTAGTTTCATGTCTCTCAAAATATGAAGAAGAAAAAGGAGAACGAGAATGAAGAAGAGGAGGAGGAGGAGGAGGAGGAGGGGAAGAATACAATGAGAAAAATAAGGAAAAGAGTGTGTGTGTGTGTGTGTGTGTGTGTGTATACGTGCGTGCGAGCTCGCGCGTATGCGTGAGTGTGTGTGTGTTCACCAATGTGAGTGTCGTAAGATAGTGTTCAGTACAAATCACTTCAGGATTTGAAATGCATCATAACGTATTGATAGGCCAGTTACTAAAATATACTAAATCACTATTACGGTATCAGCAATTATATTTTGTTACCAAGACACGGTATTTAGTAACGATAATGATCACAATGTTAATGGAAAATAATAATGAAATACAGAAATAGTAGTAACATCAATAACAATGCTATCACTATACTACAGTAGTAAACAATTCCTTATCATTAATATTAGCATCATTATTACAGGATTAACACGTTATCACTTATAATAAAACTGTATACTTATATGTTTATTGTTATCATTATCATTGCTGCTTCCATCATTAATACTTTTATAATATCCTATATCGTAGATGGTATAGAAATGAATGTCATCAGTAAAGGATAATTAGCGATAATAATAATAATAACAGTAATGGTAATTACTATGTACATGGATAGTCTCCTCTAGACTTATAAATATTATTTTCTTTCTAAATATATTATCTAATACTTTCATTATTATATATCATAATGAGCAAATAAACTCAGGAATAGGCATGTGAAAACAAATGTTAATCAACTTTACCTAATATCAAATTACAAAGAAAACGTGTATCTTTATTACATATTTAAGAATAGTCTATTATTCACTTTTCTCAGTTGGAAATCGCTCTCAATCGCACTGAAAAAAACATCCGGGAAATTCTCATGACCCCCTAATGTATGAAATGTTTGTACCGTGTTCATAACGATACATGTAGGGGAGAAAGAGAGAAAGAGAGAGAAGAGAGAGAGAGAGAGAGAGAGAGAGAGAGAGAGAGAGAGAGAGAGAGAGAGAGAGAGAGAGAGAGAGAGAGAGAGAAAAGAGAGAGAGAGAGAGAGAGAGAGAGAGAGAGATACAGAAATCATTATGGATAACGAGAGCAAGAGAGGATAGTAAGTGGATTTTTTGTGTCGTTCGTTATTTTCAGTGAAAATGAATAGACGGAGCGTGGGCGTATTTCTCAAGAGCTGCCGATTGAAGTTAATGATGTTTACTGCTAAACAGAGGATTAGATATTCAAAGTGGAGTAATTATTGTATCACTATTTTTATATGTATACCTGTAATAAACCTTTCATGATTATTGACACCTGATAGTAACAAACGATATTACTACTACAATGCTTTTTTTCTTCATTTCCTTTAACAAATATTACGTAGAATAAGCAAAGACAAACGAGATATAGGCCAACAGGCTAGGTAGGTGGATGAGGCCAATACCCACACAACAGGTTAGGAATATAACACAAGGACTTCCATTTCGTAACATGCTAAATAAGTATAATATATGACATCACAATACCCTTAACTGTAATTTCAGCCTCCTTACCCTGTTTCCATTTTAAAAAACACGAATCGTCTCTTTTGAAACAGGACGAGGTATAATATATGCACAGTTACTGTACGTTCGACTGAATACAGGAGATACATTTAATTCCCGTCGTAAATTGAACATTTTATGGGTTATGCTGGATTATGTGCTAAATAATAATAAAAAAATGAATATGTATATATATATTTTTTCTTAAATAATATTTTTTTTCTAGATTTGTATTTGATGAAACACTGCCTGATCTGGATATCACTGTATTTATCTAGATATACTTAAAATAAACAAATGCAAAAGAGGAGACTAAAGCTTTTCGTGCTTACGTAATTTTAGAAAACAAATAAAAAGTTAAAACGGAGAGAGCGAGAGAGAGAGCGAGAGAGAGAGAGAGAGAGAGAGAGAGAGAGAGAGAGAGAGAGAGAGAGAGAGAGAGAGAGAGAGAGAGAGAAAGAGAGAGAGAGGGATCAAAGAAGGAAGAAAAAGATAAAGAGAGAAGAAAAAAAAGTCAAAAGAAACAAAACAAACAAAACCACGCATTTACCCTAACTGCTTTTTCATAAACAACACAGGACCAGTTTGTCTAAGAAATGTTATATCTTGGTATCTTATAGTTACCTATGTTCTTTCAAATCGCAGGTTATGGTGTCCTAATGATAATGATAATGGTAATGGTAATTGTAATGGTATTGATAGTGATGATATTGATAATAATGATAATAACAATAGTTGTAGTGATTATTATAACTATCATTATTATCATTATTTCACTTGCGTATTATCATCAGTGCAGTG
>NC_061836.1:29791580-29799080 GCF_019202785.1 Penaeus chinensis
CGATCATACAAAACAAAATTCATCCATGGAATGATATGTAAATACATGTACATTATACACATACATATTTACGTAAATACATACATACGTTAATACATACATACGTACATACATACATACATACATACATACATACATACATACATACACACATACATGCATAGATACATACAATAATATGTACTAATATATAATACTGAGGAGAAAGAGATTGTTACGTATAATAACATGGTGAAGTTGCATTTTGAATAAAGTATTTCCCTTGCTAGCTCCTCAGATCGCATCTGACTACCTGTAAGAAAGGAATTAGAGATTTTATTTTTCTACTAACGTTATAATGTTCTTTTTTTCAGAGGGAGAAAAAGAGGGGGAGGAACAGGGAGGGAGAGGTAAGGGGGGAAGAGGGAGATGGAAAAGGAGAGAGTGAGACAGATAGGGAAGGGGAAAGAGAGAGATGGAGGTAGATAAATAGATAGATAGATAGAGAGAGAGAGAGAGGGGGAGAGGGAGAGGGAGAGGGAGAGGGAGAGGGAGAGGGAGAGGGAGAGGGAGAGGGAGAGGGAGAGGGAGAAGGAGAAGGAGAAGAAGAGGGAGGTGGAGAGGGAGAGAGAGAGTGAATGTGTGTGTGTGTGTGTGTGTGTGTGTGTGTTTGTGTGTGTGTGTGTGTGTGTGTGTGTGTGTGTGTGTGTGTGTGAGAGAGAGAGAGAGAGAGAGAGAGAGAGAGAGAGAGAGAGAGAGAGAGAGAGAGAGAGAGAGAGATAGAGATGGATAGACAGATAAATAGATAGACAGATAGATAGATAGGTATATATATATATATATATATATATATATATATAGAGAGAGAGAGAGAGAGAGAGAGAGAGAGAGAGACTGCAACGTGGAATGGATGAGTCATACCTAGATTTCACATTTTCTTCCCGTGATGAAAGGGAAGTTGTAGGTATAACCATAATAAATCTATTGATCTCGTACCCTCTCTAACGTAATAAAAGAAATGTTACTCCCTGCCTGCGAATCTCAGTCTCCTCGCGTACTAACCTATTCGAGTGATTAATTTATTCCTTTGGAAAATTTTCCGCGCATGTCACACAAAAAGTACAGTAAAATAAGTGTGTGGAGTGGATACCTTGACGAAAAGTAAGACACTTTTCATCTATGGTGATAGGTTCGGATATCTAAAATAAGGGAGATACAGGACAGAGAAGACAGAAGATGGCCCCTTCATTTTCTAAGTCCCCTGCTATGTTTACCTTGCGAGGATCATAACAAATGTGACGCGTAACTCATTACTGCGATCAATCAAGTAGTCCATGTATTGCTACGCGCTTGTGAGAAGGCTTATTTTGTCATTACTAGCGTCTGTTTTCCCGAATTCATGTATGTAATGCATTATTCTAGTTTTATTATACTTCTTTTACGTCTTTTGGGAGTTATTTACGCTATTCTGAACAATAACCTTGTGCGCATGCGTGTGTTCACCGGGAGATTTGACAGGTCGTCCCGGCGGTCATTCAGTGAAAAACACCGGTGAGAAATGTTTCGTTTTAAGTGCTGCGTCGACTCCGTGTCATTTTTAAAGTCTTTTGGTGGATATACAGGACAAATGGACATTATTCTCAATCAAAGCCTGATATTTGAGCCCAACAAGTGCCCCAAATGCCGAAAAAAGTGATTAGAAACCAAGCAATTCTGACAGACGGAAGCGCAGAAAAGTTCGATCTCTCGCTTTATAAAGGTTTGTGGTTTAACCCTGGGGCTAGGCGTATATACTACTAAGGGGGTCCAGGGGGCGTAGCCCCCTGGCTAGGCGTACATATCACCACGGGGGTCCAGGGGGCGAAGCCCCCTGCCTAGGCGCATTTAATACTACGGGGGTCCAGGGGGCAGAGCCCCCTGGCTAGGGAATATATAGATCGTAGTGTATAAATCCCACAGGGTTAGGTTAGGTTGGTTTATTGGTTAGGACGCATTATACGATTACCACAGGGGATCTGGATTATATGAAATCCCGTAGATTTTTTGCTTTGGTTCCCGTAGAGTTTTTCGAAAATTGGCGCGTCGGTCCGTAGACTTTCAAACGTGGCGGCAATGTCCGTAGAGTTTCATTTGCCGATTTTAAGCGTTTTTTGTGCTTGTTTTGCACATTTCTGTTCTCTATTTTGCTTATTAAGCCTGTTTTACCCCGTAATTTCCCTGATCTACTTCATGCCCTCCCCTGCTATCGGGACTTATCAAATCACATCAAGATTGTCGGCTGGAGAATCCGACGGAGATTATCATCAGATTCGGTCTCATCACACGAGGACAAATCTGATGATATAAATATTGTAAGGGAAGACCCGATTGTCATATTCGGAAAATTAACCATTCCTTTTTCTGTGTTTCTCATCTTCGCTAAAACTTTCTGCTTGAATAACAAAAGCAATTTCAAGTTTTACCTCGGGAGGAAATCCTAAAGCAATCTTTTACGCTTTTGCGATCAAGCACAACACTTGACAGGGCCTGACAGAGTCGCTTTGCAAAAGGAGAGAGGAATTGGGATTTTATTTATATATTCATTTAATTTTACCGAAGTCATATATACAAATATAGATACATACATACGTGCATACATGTATATATTCTTATGCACACACACACACACACACACACACACACACACACACACACACACACGCATACGCACGCGCACACGCACACACACAAACACACACACGCACACGGAAACGCACACGCACACGCACACACACACACGCACATACATATAAATACTATACACGCAAACATATATGCAAACAAAATCATGGGTATGTACGCCTACGCACGCACGCACGCACGCACATTAAAAAAGCAATGATGAGTGTCATTTATATAAGCATCTTGCTATTCATTCATATAATCTTCTTCTTATTTACTAAACCATATAATTGATTTTGTAAATCATAATCATAATAACATAATTAGGTATATAATGACATTATTTCACATCACGAAACAATATAATCAGCTGTTCAATATTTCCTATATCAATAACGTTTATCCTCACAGCTAAATCTATCAAAATACTATCTGGAATTTAATAATGATTTATATTCCATCGCATTGTTCGCTCATATCAAAAAGTTTTATAAGTGAATTACAAACCGGAATCAGCGTTGTAAATTTCCTAATATAACTTAATCAAAACATTTTTCATGAGCTCGACAATGGTACAAGAACAGTAATATATTTGTATGGATATTGACTAACACTTATTTTGTATAAATTTTGTGCAATTAAGAATGTACGATATGTTTTGTATGCTATTTAATTTTCTGACTAAAAACTTAAAAAAAAAATATTATTATTATTATTATCATTATTATTATATATTTTTAAATCAAGTATTTTTTTTATTTATTTATTTATAAATAAAAAGACACGCCATATTAGCGTACATACATCATTATCTCACTTGCTGGATCCTACAGAATCAGCATATTTTTTTCCTTGATCAAATTAAGCTCACGGTGGAAAATTCATGAGTATGGTTAATCGATGCATTCATTTTAAATTTTGGATCTTATCATAATTTCTGAAATGTTAATAACAATAAAGACAGTGATAATGGCAATGATACTAATATTGATGTTAATAATAATAATAATAATAATAATAATAACGATAATAATAATAATGATAATAATGATAATAATAATAACAATAATAATAATGAAAATTATAATGACAAAAAATATTAATCATGATAATGATGATAATTATAAAAGCAACAACAACAGCAACAACAACAATAACACCACCACCACCAACAACAACAACAACAACAATAACAACGGGCCTATAAAAACATCGCGCCAGCTGGAACCACAAAAACATTGACGATAATGTATTCATTGCAGGTAGACCGGGATAAGCCTTTCAATCGGCTTTCGATATGCTCCAGTTTCACTAATCTCGTCACGCCCTAACCATTTAAAGTATTAATTCCCTGATGTGACAATTGTAGGAAAATGTAGAACTGGGTTGCAAAGGAAATACGTTATTGATTGCTATATTGATGTTTTGAATAATTTGTTTATATGTTGAAAAGGAGGAAAGAAGAGAGGGAGAGAGAAGAGAAAAAAAGAGAAAAAGAAGAAAGAGAAAAAGAAAAAAAAGAGAAAAAGAGAAAAGAGAAAAAAAAGAAAAAAAAGGAAAGAAAGAAAAAAAGAGGGAAGAGAGAGAGAGAGAGAGAGAGAGAGAGAGAGAGAGAGAGAGAGAGAGAGAGAGAGAGAGAGAGAGAGAGAGAGAGAGAGAGAGAAAATGAAAAGGTAAAAAAAAAAAGAAACGAGAAAAAAGAGATAGAGATTGAAAAGAAAAGAAACGAGAAAAAAGAGATAGAGATTGAAAAGAAAAGAAAAGAAAAGAAAAGAAAGGTAAAGAGAGAGAAAAGAAAGAAAGATAAGAATCTCTCCTGTTATTTTACCAAGCAATAACGTGAGATTTTTGGATTGTGTTTATAAAGTTCAAATAACAAAAAAAAAAAAAAAAAAAAAAAAAAAAAAAAAAAAAAAAAAAAAAAAATATATATATATATATATATATATATATATATATATATATATATATACATACACACACACACCCAAGCTCATACAATAAATTAGAAGCATCATCCAGATTATGATATAATAATCAAACATAAACACCATAATAAAAAAAAAACACTTTATCCAACATGATTCGTTGCCTGTACGTGCAATTCCTCACATCAGACTTCCAGGAAATGCATTGGTAAAAGAAAACGGGATTTTTTATTATCGTTTCCTGTAGATTATCCAAAAAATGAAAAGAATGATTTCCGTTCTCTTTATTTTGTCTTTTGTTCTTAAAAGTTTCATTTTGTTTCATTTTATTTTATAGTTTTTTTGGTGTGTGTTTGAGGTCGAAGGGGCAAGTGAATAAAAATAAATACGTTGGGGAAAAAACGTATTATTTTTTTTTGTTTTCCGGGTGTGAAATATATATATATATATTATTGTTTTGGAAGGTGTTATTGTCATTAATATATTCCAGTTCTAGTATATTTTTATGTCATCTAGAGGAGAGAGACGAATTATACAAACTCATTTGCATACCAGAATTTTATGATTTGTGTGGATGGTAATTTAAATGTTGGAATGTAATGGACTTGGTAATATGATATGCTGAATGGCAGTACGTGTCGGTAGGGAAAGCTGGTAGTCAGCAATCTATTCCTGGAGAATAATTATCTCGCCTCGCTAATGATATTACAGAGAATATTAATGAAGGTGTTGATGGTTGTATTATAATAATTTATATGGATTCTTCACATGACGACTACATATAAATTAATATACTATTTGTCCAAACGTGTGCAACGTTATTTTAAAAGCCCCTGTTTACTCTTCACGTCCACTTGAGGTTTACATAACATACGGACACAGTACCTCGCCCTCATCAGCTGATCTTCATGTTCTTCAAAATGATGCAACATACTCTTATGACTACGTGCAATCTGCTCTCCTTCACAATGGACACAGAATATTCTTTTGTCTCACACTATTTTCCACTTGGAATTCCGTAAGACGTTCATAATGTCACTACACAGCGAAGGGGTTAATGTACACTCGAGTGCGTTCAAGACGTTTCGAACGGTCGCTAAAATTGTTTCCCAAAGAGCCTCTCCATGCATGGCTGGCTTCATATGGCGTGTCTTATGAGTTTTTGTTTATTTGTTTAGGGTTATTGTCCGGGATGTAGGATTTGTGTCAAGTCATGGTAAACATATTTCTTCTAAGTTTTCGAAGTGGCTTGTCCAAGATGGCGCATGCTTGCCTATACGCTGTGGGGTGTCCGTTAGATGAAACGTATTCATGTTGACAAATGTAGAAAAGGTATGAATGAGAATGAATATCTTCACAGTGCAAGAGGTGTATTTGGCAGGTTTCGATTATATCTTCGTCAGGAATAGGAAGGGTTGTGAATTTTAAGATGCATTGCAAAATATCAATCACTATACATTGACAGTTTTCTAAAGTCCCTAGAAAACTAGATAAGAAAATTGTAAAATAATCAATAAATAATCATAATTAATGAAAAAAAAGGCCAGAAATTCAGTTTATTTTCCGATGTCTCGTATATACCTCGCAGATACCTCGCATGGTATCGAAGGGAGAAATTCTCGGAGATTTTGCGAAGAAGCTTGCAATATTTGCTCGCTGAATTGCCCGTGAGATCGCACCATGAAAAAATACAATTGCAGCTAGCTCTCAGTCAGACGTCACTCTCGCTACTTCGTGACAAATACTCTCGCTCTCACAAATCTTACTCTTTCATATCACGACAGAAACAGAACAAGGAACAGATGCTATTCATAAGCTTTTCTTTACCTTGTCTCAGTTAAAATAACATGTTTACACATATTTGTCAACAAAATTAATCATTGGTTGTTGTCTTTAGTTACAAAATTATCTTTAATAAGTCATTGTTCATGTTTGATGCGCTGTATTTTCGAACACGATATGTGTGTGTGGTTATGTGTGTGTATGTGCGTGCGTGTGTGTGTGTATGTATGTGTGTGTGTATGTGTGTGTGTGTGTGTGTGTGTATGTATGTGTGTGTGTATGTGTGTGTGTGTGTATGTGTGTGTGTGTGTGTGTGTGTGTGTGTGTGTGTGTGTGTTTGTGTGTGTGTATGTGTGTGTGTGTGTGTGCATGTGTGTACATAGTTTACAAAAGACAGAAAGGGAAGGAAATCCATTATCACTCCAACCGACTCTATCCCATCCACTCAAACCAGAAACTCTATTGATTGCGGTTATATAAATCCCACTTTAAATCAAGCGAACCTATTACCTATGTTGACCTTTCTGTCACCTCCGGCCTCCCAAAGGTCAGTAGGTCATGTTTAACTGAAACGAGTGAAATACTGATAAGAGAAAATACACATAAACTGAGTTCTAATGATTCTTTGACGGTGTAAGCTACTTTCATAATAATATGCAGTAGGAAAAGCTCGCCATAATATTTGAATCAAAATCCGAGAGGGTATAGTGTTGAAGACAGACAGACACAGACACACGCACAGACATAGACACACCCACACAGACACAGATACAGGCACAGATACACACAGACACACACAGACACAGACACAAACGCAGACACATACACACAAATGTACACACACACACACACACACACACACACACACACACACACACACACATATACACACATATGTATATATATATATTTTTTTCAATACTTCTTTTTAAGGAGACTTATATCTGATGAGGGTCTAACATCAAAGTTCATTTTTTATATAATTTTGCAACGTGAAATGAACCCTTGTCATTATTACTGTTTCATTTTCCGAACATATATGAAAGAAGAATCAATTTAAAAAAAATAATAATCATGAAAAAACAGTACTGAATATTGCAATTATTTTCAAAGATCTTTCAAAGGTCAGGTCGGAAAATCGAGAACATAG
>NC_061836.1:29806580-29809080 GCF_019202785.1 Penaeus chinensis
AGAAAGCTCCCAAAGCCAACAAAGGAAGGGGAACATGATATATTTTTTTAAAAAGTTTGAATAAAAAAGAAAATTCTTGCACGCACTTGCCAAATCTGGACACACGCTAAACTTCGGTGAGGTAAATCCAGTGTTAAATCTAGCAGACGAAGTTTTATTCAAGCATGGCTGTGCCGTTCTCATTTTGAAGTATGATGTGTATATATATATATATATATATATATATATACAAACACATATGCATACATACGCACACACAGCCACACACACACAGCACACACACACACACACACACACAGCACACAACACACACACACACACACACACAGCCACACACACACACACACACACACACAACACACAGCACCCACCCCACACACACACACACACAATGACTAAATATACTATCGTACTGATATTATGGTAGAAAAAACTCACAACTCACAAACTAAACTTTACTGAAAGGCGACGTAAATCCTCGTGGATTGAATCTTCAGGCCTGCAGAGTGGAAAGATAAGGAAGGAGTTGGAGGGTAGAGCAGGTCAGGTGAACGGAAGCGAAGGGAAGTCAGGTCAGGTCGAAGCATCAGGCGGTCTGTGTAAAAGGTAGCCGGTATAAGGTGTAGTCTGAGGGTGTGGAGACACATTGTTAAGATTGAAATGACGCAGCTACTCTGTCAAGTATTTCAAGAGCGGAAGGAGGTTTGATATCCAAGGTGATTTCGAAAGTGTTTTCTCATTTGCTAATAAGTCTTGTTTGTGCATTGTGGGTTTTACTGCCATGTATGCAAACACACACACACACATACACCGCTATTATTATTATTATCATTATCATTATCATTATTGTTGCTATTTTCATCATAATTTTTGTTATTATTATTATTATTGTTATCATAATTTTTATATTATCATTGTCTTTATTAACATTATTATTATTATTATTAGTAGTAGTAGTAGTACTATCATTATTATTATTATTATCATTATTATTATCATTATTATTATCATAACTATTATTATTATTGTTATCATTATTGTCATGGTTAATAAAATCATCATTATCATTATTATGATCACTATATACAATTATCATTATCATCATCCTTAATATCATTATCATTTACCCTATCATTGCTGATACAGTGATAATTACTACCATTATTCTGATGATTATTCCTATCCGTAATATTATTATTATCTTTATAATTAACATTTTCATTATCATTAATACTATTACCACTATTACTTTTATTAGTATCATTATTAATGTTGCTATTGTTAGTAGTAACATTATTTTTATCATTATTATTATTATTATTATTATTGTTATTATAATAATTAATATTAATATTTGTATCATTATTATGTTGGTGAAAAAAAAGGATCCTAGGTATTATCATTACTATTATTATTATCATTATTATTGTTATTAGCATTATTATTATTATTATAATTACTATGATTATCATTGTTATTATTATTATTATTATTATTATCATTATTGTTATTATTATTATTATTATTACTATTATTATTATTATTAATATTATTATTATTATTATTATCATTATTATTATTAGCATTATTAGTGTTATCATTATTATTATCATTATTATCATTGTCATTTTTATTGCAATTATTATTATTATTATCATTATTATTATTATCCTTATTATTACTATTATTATTATTATTATTATTATTATTACACTCATTATTATTATTATCATTATCATTATTATCATCATTATTATTATTATTATTATTAATATTATTATTATTATCATTATTATTATTATTATCATTATTGTTATTATTATTATTATTATTATTATTATTATTATTATTATTATTATTATTATTATTATTATTATTATTATTATCATTACTGTTATTAACGCAAAAAAAAAAAAAAAAAAAAAAAAAAAAAAAAAAAAAAAAAACGCGAGATCCTAAATTAAAAGGTTCCAATTAGCCTTCGTTTTCGCCTTTTTGATTGGATTTTAAAACGAAATAGTGTTTTTCTCTTTAAGGACGAATAGAGGAAAAAAAAAAAAAAAAAAAAAATGATAACTTATGATTTGGGAGAAACAGGAAAACGAGGCTATGTGATTACGGTTATACACACACACACACACAAAACACACACACACACACACACACACACACGCAAAAACACACACACACACACAAACACACACACACACACACAAACACAAACACACACACACACACACACACAAAACACACACACACACACACACACACACACGCAAAAACACACACACACACACAAACACACACACACACACACAAACACAAACACACACACACACACACACACACACACACACGCAAAAACACACACACAAACACGCAAAAACACACACACACACACAAACACACACACACACACACACACACACACACACACACGCAAAAACACACACACACACAAACACAAACACACACACACACACACACACACAAACACACA
>NC_061836.1:29824080-29826580 GCF_019202785.1 Penaeus chinensis
TTTCATATTAATGGTAATTATCACAAAAATAGCAGCGATTGTGACGATGATGATAGAGACGATGAATGTCAATGATTATATCAGTGATAATAATAACAATAAAGATTATAACAGAAGCGATAATAAGATAACAATGATTATGATAATGATAAGATAGCAATGATTATGATAATGATAATAACAATGATTATAATAATGATAATCATAACAATATTAATGATAACACCGATAATAATGATAATAATAATGGTAATGATAACAATAATAATATCAGTAATAATGTTAAGGATGATAAGAATATTTATCCTTATAATAACAATTATAGTAATAATAATGATGATGATGATGATGATGAGGATGATGATGATGATAACAATAATAATAATAGTATTAATAATAATATAAGTAATAATAATATTAATAATAATAATGATAATAATAATAATAATGATAACGATAATATATGCATATATAAATAATTATGACAATCATTTTCGCACCATCACACTGATTAAAAAAACTTTTTTTTTCTATCATGTGATATAGGTAAAAATGTGAAAGAAAAAGAAAAAGAAAGAGAAAGGAAGAAAGAAGACACACATTATATATATATATATATATATATATATATATATATATATATATATAGAGAGAGAGAGAGAGAGAGAGAGAGGGTGAGAGAGATGGATAGGTAGACAGATAGAGAGATAGATAGATAGAGAGATGGATAAACAGATAGATAGATAGACAGACAGATGAATAGATATACAGATAGATAGACAAAGAGAGAGAGAGAGAGATGAGACGCGGGAAAAAGATCGTGTTTTCTCACGTGGCAGTGAGAATTCGATTTCGTCGAGGTAAATGGGAGTGTGACCTTTTTGCCAACCCGCCGTAAGAACAGGAGTAGGCAACGCTTGAAAGTTCTCTTGTGTCATCAGCCTTCAAAGGGTTCGCCTGAGTTGAGGAAAGTACGCGCAGGACGAAACCTTCTGAACCTTCTGTCTGAGGGTTTCACGATCTGCTGGGTCGTCAACGAGGTGGTTTCCGCTGTACACTGGCAAGCTATTGGGCCTTTTCATAAGAAATGTTATTCTCCAAGTTCGTGCCTTGTTCTTATTCTGTGTGAAAGGGGATTTGTGGTAAGAGAATTTGTGTATTTAAAGAAGTAAAGTGAAGATTGGTTTACTTAAAGGCTTCACCAGGGCAATGTCATCTTGAAGACGTGAAGAAGTAATTAAAAATGTAGTCCGTTGAGAGATTTCATATTTGGGCTTCGAGATAAATTGCAAAATTTATCCTCTACGACAAAAAGAAACGAAAACAAAAGAAGAAAGAAAGGAAAAAAAAAAAGCAAAGAAAAGAAAAAGAAAAAGAAAAAAAGTAAAAAAAAGGGTAAAATTTAGCTACCAAATCTGTACCTGAACCAAAAAATCTTATCTTTGAACGTGGCCTATTCTGCCGAAATAGAGTATGGTAGACTGAACAAGTTTCTGAACAACTTGAATGGGAAGTTATCAACGTCAATCCCCCATACAAAGAGTCCCTTTTAAGCCTTATAGTAGATTGGTATAGCCAGGTATCCTCTCGCATTTCAATGCCATAGGGAGAAGGATAATAATAATAATTATAATAATAATAATAATGATAATAATAAAAATTATAATTAGAAAATAGATTAGAAAAGAAAAAGAAAAAAAAAAAGAAAATATAAAAGGAGAGAAAAAAAAGGAAAAAGAGAAAAAGAGAAAAATAGTAAAGAAAAGAAAAGGGAAGAAAAGAAAGACAAGAAAAGAGACAAGAAAAGAAAAGAAAAAAGAAAGAAAAAAAGAAAAGACAAGAATAAGAAAAAGAAGAGCAAAAAAAAAGGAAGAAAAAAAGAAAAAAAAAGGAAAAGAAAAAAGGAAAAAAAACAGAACAAAGAATAAAGAAAAAAGAAAAAGAGAAAAAGAGAAAAAAGAAAAAGAAAAAAAAAAGGAAAAAGGAAATATGAAAAAGAAGAAAGAAGAAAGAAGAAAGAAAAAAGAAAAAAGAAAAAAGAAAAAGAAAAAAAAAAAAGAAAAAGAAAAAAGAAAAAAGAAAAAAGAAAAAAGAAAAAAGAAAAGGAAAAAGGAAAGAAAAAAGAAAAAAGAAAATAGAAAAGGAAAAAGGAAAGAAAAAAGAAAAAAGAAAAAATGAAAAGAGAAGGAAGAAAAAAGGGAAAAGGAAATAAAAAAATAATAAAAAATAATAAATAAAAAAAGGAAAAAAAAAAAAAAAAAATAAATATTAAAAAAATAAAAAAAATAAAGATAAAGATTAAGATAGAAATAAAAAAATGAAATGAAATGAAATGAAATGAAATGAAATGAAAACAAAGATACAGAAAAAAAGGAAAAAGAAAAAAAGAAAAAAAGAGAAAATAGAGAGAAAAAACAAAGATTTTTTTTTTTTTTTTTTCGAGAAGAGAGTTTTCGATTCGAAATCCTTGCCCCTGAAAATAAAGATAAGAATGATAATG
>NC_061836.1:29829080-29831580 GCF_019202785.1 Penaeus chinensis
TACACACACACATACATACATATGCTGTGTGTGTGTGTGTGTGTGTGTGTGTGTGTGTGTGTGTGTGTGTGTGTGTGTGTGTGTGTGTGTGTGTGTGTGTGTGCGCGCGGGTGTGTATATAAACACACACACATACCATGGATAGATGTTTCCTTTTTGATCAAAAGCTAAGGGGAGTGTTAGGGACACGTCAAGGGCTGGAATCACAGACAAATTACTTTAACTGTGGGAAAATTGGTTATTTCGCGAGAAATTGTTCGGAGCCTTGACGGCCCCCCAAAAAAAAAAAAAAAAAAAAAAAAACGTACAAGGGGGGTTTCAGCCCCTCCTAGAGTTTCTCCTAATTTGCAGGATAAGGCAAATAGGCATAGTAAAGACATTGTTAAGATCCTGTCCCTGGGGGATAGTGAAGGAATGCTGTTATTTGATGTTTATCTTGGGGGTAAGATCATTAAAACATTATTCGAAACAGGCGCAAAAGTCTCGCTATTACACAGTGAAGTGTTAAATATGCCCTATATTAAGGTTAGGAAATCTGTTCAATGGGAGGACGGCTAAATCTCACTTAAAATGTGGGTAAGATAAAGACTTCATATATGTTTTTGGTGGTGGATACCTGGGGTTTACCATGCCAGATGCTGATAGGAAAGGATATGGCGGACACACATAGGGTCGTATATACATCACGCCCTACCACCTGGTCCATTAACGGTCAGGATATGAAGGTCGAACGAAGTAATAAAAAAATCTGTCGCTTCCATGGCAACCGAAGGTCTATAGGAACGCACGAGGACCAGGACGTGGGAAAGCTGGAGGGGTCCCTGAGAAGTTTACCCGCCTGGGAGAGGTGGATTTACGTTATGCTGTGTGCTCTATAATTGAGTTGCTATAGATAATAATAATTAATAATAATTATTAATGAGAATGTTACTTTAGATAATACCGGGGCTATAGATGAGGTTGCTGTAAATAATAGCTGGGTTATTAATGAGAATGTTACTTTATATAATAGCGGGGCTATAGATGAAGTCGTTATAGATAATAGCAGGGTTATTAATAAGAATATTCCTTTATATAATAGGAAGGCTATAGATGAGGCTACTATTGATAATAGCGGGGTTATTAATGAGATTACTTTAGATAATAGCGGGGCTATTGATGTTTTTCCAGTAGAGGATCTAATAGTAGATGCAGAATCGTGTGGTTCTTTTTGTGTTTTAGCCAGGGACACTAGTATGAATGATTTAAATGCAGCAAATATGTTATTTATTCCTCGGAAGGATTTAGAGATTAGCTTAATGGAAGGCATATTGGCTCCTATTCCGTCATCAGACGGTGTCGAGAAGTGGTTTCCGATACCTTTTACAAACGAGGGGAATAGTACGAATGTAGAAGAACTCGTGAAATTAGTAGACATATCTCCCGGTGAAGCCAGAAGTCAGGTAGTAGCAAGTGTTAAGAGTTAAAGAAATAAACTTGTAGATTAATAGAGGAAATAGACAATATATTTGAACGATGTTCAGGAGAGCACGAGGTGCTGGTAGATTTGCTTATGGATTTCCCAAAGGTTTTTAGTTTAAATGAGGATCCTTTAACTATTTCGAACGGATACTTTCACGAAATAAGGGTTGGAGGTCCTCCAGTTAATAAGAAACCCTATCCCATCCCGTTGAAATACAGAGACGAGATTAGAACCCAGATTGACTCTGTGTTGAGGGATGGGATTATACAACCCTCACGTTCTCCTTATAATGCCCCAGTGGTGCCAGTACGAAAGAGAGAGGGGGGTTGCGGTTATGTCTTAATTTCAGAGGATGACCGATACCCATTGCCAAACATAGACTCTACCCTGCAAAGGCTAAGTAGGAGTCGTTTTTTCTCGTCTTTGGACCTCAGACAGGGATATCATCAGATATGAGCCCCGCTAGTTGAGAGAAAACGGCATTTTTCACTATTTATGGCTACTACAAATTTATGAGGTTGCCTTTCGAGCTGAAAGACGCATCTTCTGCTTTCCAGAGGATCGTTAATCAGGCCTTGTCTGGTCTGATCGGGGATGTGGGTTTTGTTTATTTGGATGACGTAGTAGTTTTGAGAGATACGTGGGAAACTCTTTACAATAATGTTAGGCGAGTTTTAGGTCGTCTTCAGCAGAGTAATCTCTCTCACACTTACTAAATGTTTGTTCTTTAAGTCCGAAGTTGAGTATCTTGGACATGTGATTAGTGAGAAGGGTATTAAACCACAAAAGAAAAAGATTGAAGCAAGGGAGAGATACCCACAACCTATAGCTTTGAAAGATCTCCAGGCGTTTATCGGCGCGACCAACTACCATCGCAAATTTATAAGTAATTTTGCAGATATATAGCGACCGTTAATTAACCTAACCAAAGGCTGTAAGACTTAAGATGAGAAAAAGAAACTAACGTGGACACAGGAAGCATTGGATGCATTTCACAAGTTGCGTACAGCATTGTCTGAGGATATAATGTTAAAATTC
>NC_061836.1:29846580-29854080 GCF_019202785.1 Penaeus chinensis
TTATTTGTTATTTACTATTTTTCATCGGTGTCTAGGCGAAGAACTTTCTATTGCATTTGATCAAAATACTGAATAATATATTCCGGCTTCAGTTCAGATAAGTTTATAAAATTTTGTTTTATAGTTTTGACCACAATTATAGCTTTAGATCCATTAGGAAAGGTAAGAAATAAAGAAAAAAAAATAATACCACGGCTTCACTTTTTGAACTGCACCGCCTCAGTGTTACATGGTTAATGAATATGAATTAATATATAATACAATATATTCACACTGCCACACACACACACACATACACAAACTCTCACACACACACACACACACACACACACACACACACACACACACACACACACACACACATACATAAATCATTTTCCACATTCAGAGATCCGCATTTTTCTTTCTCTTGCAAAATCCGCAATTGCTAGACTTCTAATACCCATATCCAGATCCGCGACTTTAAAAAACCTAACACCAGCATCCACTTTCTTAAATCTTGATGACTTTATGAGTCAATGGATATATATATATATATATATATATATATATATATATATATATGAATGAATATATAATTCACTATATACACACAGACATACACAGACAAACTGACACACACACACACACATACACACATACACACACAAACACACACACACACACATTTACATACACACACACATACATTTTCCTTGGATAACACGTTCATTTAACTTCACACACAATTTATATATATATATATATATATATATATATATATATGTATATATATGTATATATATATGTACATATATATATATATGTATATATATAGACATTTCACAAAGATATAAAACATGAGCACAGCATTTTCCCCATTTTTTATTAATTTTCCCTGGTGGCATGGGGTGAAATATATATATATATATATATATATATATATATATATATATATATATGTATATATATATATATATATATATATATATATATATATATATATATACATATACATACATTTACACACACACACACACACACACACACACACACACACACACACACACACACACACACACACACACACACACACACACACATACACACACACACACACACACACACACGCATACTTACACGCATCTATATACCTGCACAACGGAAGTTTTGTATCGTACCAGCACCAGAGCCCAAGCCTCTTCGCACTGTACTGTTGTAATATTTAGTTGAAAAGTAAGGAATGTATCCATGAAAATTCAATCAACTAGAGGGCACAATATACGATTAAAGGTAATTAGATGAAGTTAATTTCTGATGTTAATCAGTGAGTGGCCATGCTGAAGATGATTGTAATATTTGATGTAGTATCTATATAGTTTAACAGTCAGAGGGTAAGAGGTTGACACGTGTTAAATGCTTGCTAAGCTTTGTATTGACAGCGCCAGTACGATTCCAAGGTAAGTCTGAAAGGTCCGTCTCGTCTGTACCCTATGAAGTGGCTCTGAACTGAAGTGTTTACCGTGTCAGTGCATGTTTGAGGTGGCCATTTGAAACGAATAGGCGTCAGAACTACAGCGAAAGAGGTTGGGAAGCTGATAATAACGTGGCCAAGTCTATAACGAAGGAATAAATATCGTTTCATTTTTCCAATGTCAATGTTCTAGGGAAGGTATACTGTTTTTTTTATGCTTATGGTACACTGCCAGTGATTGAACAGGAGAGCAATTAATGATAAAAAGGAATAGAAAAAGGCATAAGAGGAATAATTATATAAAAATATGAATGATATACGTAATTGCATAATAAAAAATACATTTTCTAAACTTGCTTCAGGAATAGGAGAGACAAGTAATATTTTTACCAATGTGGAGACCTTAATTAAGTTCCCGAGCTATTTAAGAGATAGAGAATCTTACGCTGCCCCGACCTTCGTGAGATTTTCCCCTGGAGGATTCCCGCAACTTAATCTTTAGGGTGGTGGCAAATCTCTTGATAACCAAGTCGTTAGTAATTGATTTTACTATTTTGCTGTTCAATTTTATCTTTATTTGTATATATCAAATATATATAAAACGTGAGCCATAAATAAGTTCACGAATTCATATTTTGGTAGGACGAAAACAAAACCATTGGAGTATATACTGCACATAAGCACAAACACACACACACGTACGTACGTACGTACGTATGTACATACATACACACATCCATCCATCCATCCATCCATCCATCCATCCATTCATACAAACATACAAACATACATACATACATACATACACATACACACACACACACATATATATTATGTGTGTCTGTGTGTGTGTGTGCTATACAATCTTCAGTAGATATTTTAAAGTACATCCCATGCCTGTCGTCCATCTGGAGAAGAGATGAAAAAAAAAGGAACTGAAATCATAAAAAACCCACAAAGAACAGGAGTCTGAGACAGGATGATAAAGACGACAAAGACGAGAGAAAAGAGAAAGGAATAAAAAAAAAAAAAAAACATCGACGGGACGAAAAAAAAAAAAAAAAAATGTCAAAAAAAAAAAAAAAAAAGATACGAGAAGAAAAAATAGAGTTTTCGAAACTGGATATTCTTTTTTTTTTTTCATTTTCATTATTCAGAACTTTACTATTTTTCTACACCGGCTTTATATTAGAAAGTCTTTCTTTAATATTATTGATGCAACTCTCCCTATTAATGACTATATTAAGGACATTATAGATATAGATACAACCAATATAAATATAACTTTGGAAGGAAATTCCACATCAAAAGATAAAATAGAGAGAGAGAGAGAGAGAGAGAGAGAGAGACAGAGAGAAAGAGAAAAGAGAGAGAGAGAGAGAGAGAGAGAGAGAGAGAGAGAGAGAGAGAGAGAGAGAGAGAGAGAGAGAGAGAGGAAAGACAGAAAGAAAGAGATAGTGAGAGAGAGAGAGAGAGAGAAAGAGAAAAGAAAGAGAAAGAGAAAGAGAAAGAGAAAGGAAGAGAAAGAGAAAGAGAAAGAGAAAGAGAAAGAGAAAGAGAAAGAGAAAGAGAAAGAGAAAGAGAAAGAGAAAGAGAAAGGAAGAGAAAGAGAAAGAGAAAGAGAAAGAAAGAGTTATATTCAACAGACAAAGATGTGCAGAGACCTGAATTAGGTCGCACGAAGCGGAATAAAATGAAACCCATAAGATTGTGTAAGATTGGAATTAAGGTCATATATAACCTAACGATTTGTTTATTTATTAAAGAGTATATATGTATTTTTTCACACAGACGTTATTGCCTTTATGTTTTTATTTATAAGTGGCTTCGGTTTTATTGACAGATCTCCATTTCCAGACACCTAAGGAGGAGAGGAGATGAAAAAATGAAATAAAAGAAAATGAAACATAAAAAGAAACAAAAGAATATGAAACAAAAGCCAATAAAAAAAAAAAAAAAAAAAAAAAAATAAAAAAGAAAGTAATACGAAAAGAAAAATATAATATAACAAAAGATAAAACAAAAGAAGGAAAGAAAGAAAGAAAAGAACGAAAGAAAAGAAAAAAAAAATAATATATAAAGGAACTAGGTTGGGAATAGAACAAGAAATGAGAAGGAGAAAAAGGAGAAGAAAAATATAAAGGAAAAAAGAAAAGAAAAAAGAAACAGACAAAAGGAGCCTTATCACAAATACCTCAACGCCAGTCACGCCCACAGTCAACCTCATCTCAACAGCTGCAACAGCCACAACAGTTGTCATTGCCTACATCAACTCCACCTCAACAGGAACAGCCAGATCAGGCCCGGCTAAACCAAGCACAGGTTCGCACACAGCATAAACAGAGGCCCCGTAACCCCCAGACGACCACTCATAATCGACAGCAGAGGTCTAACAGGCAGACTCTTTACTACAAGTATTGTAAAATCAAGGGTCACTCCGAAAATAACTGCCGTAAGATTAAAGAATGTGAATATTGCCATCGTAGAGGACATCAAACATCTGAGTGTCATGTGAAGAGACAAGAGGAAAGACAAGGACGCCTCTTCCAGTGCATTGCTGCAGAACAGGGTCAAAGTAATGCTATCTTGGTGCAAGCAATACAGAAGCACTTGACGCCATACTCTCCACACAATTCACATCTTTCCTTGCAAACCAACGGCTGGCCAACATCAGCCATTCAGCCACCCAACCAACAAACCACTAACTCTCTACAAGGTCAATGGTACTATGCCTCGCAACAACAGAGGAATGGCCAACCTGCGCATCCTCTCCGCTAATGTTAACGGTTTCCAAACGAATTTGGGAGACCTCACACACAGCCACATAATCCCACATCAGCCTGACATCATTGCTGCTGTGGAAACTTTCTTGAAATCCACAGTACTTTTGGGAGGGTTGGTGGTTACTCCAAGTAGCACAGACGTGACAGAATGCATGGTACTTTTGGAAGCATCGCCGTCTGCTTTCGAAGAACACTCCATGTACAATCACTTGAGATTGATGTAGCAGATCATCTTGAACTCATGTTTTTAAAAATCTGGACAGACACACGTGATGCTGTCCTTCTCTGTGGCTGTTACAGACCCCAGTGGCAAGGCTCTGAACCACTTGTTTATCTCCAAGCCAACCTGGATAACATTCCCCATGCATAGTCTTGCAAAAATATTATAATACTAGGGGATCTGAACCGACCCTTGGTTGAAAGATAATTTGAAGAGCTCCTCACTACATTCGGGCTCACAAATCATGTTCATTTCTCAACCCATATATCAGGCTCATCTGATGACCCTGTGATTACTGATCTGGCTGAATCAGACGTCAGTTGTTCTCCCCTGGGCACAGTTGGCTTCTCTGATCACTTCGCAGTATTAAGCAAGATCGGCCTAAAAGCTGCGGGAGATGAAACTTTGTCCCGTACAATCTGGCAATGGGAAAAGGCAGACTGGCAAGGCATGTGTTATGCATTATCTGAAGCACCCTGGGAAGACACATTCTCACTGGCACTGTTGACAGACAAGCACTGGCCCTTACCAAATTACTAGTCAGCCTACAAGCAATATATGTACCTAACAAGACATACAAGACAAAATCGACGGATCAGCCATGGTTTGGCTACAATTGTAGAATGGCATCTGACAAGATGAGGAGAGCCTGGAACCGTTATAAGCGCCATCCCACACAAATAAATAAAGATGTTCATGCTATGGCTTGCAGGAGAATGAAAGCTGTCCAAAAATGGGCAATTAATCGATGGAAGGAGGACCTCCGGTTAAAACTCACCGGTCGTTCAGTGGGAAGTAAAGCCTGGTGAAGCTGCATCAAACAGCAACAAGGATTTTCCCCTGACGACTGCAGAGAGAAGGCTGAACTTCTTGCTTCGCTCTTCTCCGAAAAGATGAGAGTACATGACCCAGACCGATCTTCTAGTCTGCCTCTCATGACACACTCAAAGCTCAGCTTTTTCGTGATCATTGAAGCAGAAGTCAGGCAGCGTCTAAATAAGGTTGATGTCCAGAAGTCAGTCCTTACACACTTCACAGGTGTGCTAGGCAGCTGGCTGCTACTCTTGCCTCACTTTTCTAAACATGCCTGAGGAACAGTAAATGTCCTAATATTTAGAAGAAAACAAACCTTTTGGCAATACACAAAAAGAAGAACAAATCGGATCCATATAACTGTCGCCTTTCCTCCGTAGGCAAAATATTTGAAAAGATTTTAGCAAACAAACTGACTCATTATTTTGATAAAAAACATCTACTCAGTACAAGACAATTTGGCTTCAGGTCACAGAGATCGGCTTCAGACCTGCTTCTGCACCTAACGACAATATGGCACTAAGTTCTTGATACTCGCAAGGACACCTTCGTTGTTGCAGTCGACATAGCAGGAGCATTTGATAGAGTGTGGCACACGGGCCTTGCATCGAAGATGAAGAGTTTTGGAATTGACGGCAATCTACTAATGCTACTCTAGGACTACCTCCAAGAAAGAACATTGGGGGTTGTCGTTAATGGTCACACATCCAGTGAATTCCCCATTCAAGCCAGTGTACCAAAAGGCAGTGTAATCGGACCACTTCCGTGGAACGTTTACTATAATGATATCATTTACAACTCCCAAGTTCGCTCTTTGATGGAGTATTCGCCGCTCGCCTGGTTGTCCTGTCCGCCAACGATTCTTGCCCTCCTGGACACTGTTCAGAGCAGAGCCCAGCGGCTAGTGGAACGGAAGACGCCCGTAAATGAGACGCCAACACATTTTCAGTCCCTTTAACATATGAGAGATGTGGCAGGCCTTTGCGTCTTCTACTAGATACATAAACAAAATTCCCGTTGGCATCGCTACGACTTCCACCAGCAGACGCACTCACGTACGGGACAAGAAATGCCAGTAATCGAATCCAAGAAGTCCAGGTTCCCTTCGCGAGAACAGAGCTCTATCTGCGCTCCTTCCTGCCTAGATTTTCTAGAATGTGGAACATTTTAGCTCAGAAAACTAACCTGCTTTATCTTGACACATTACAGCTGTTCAAAACAACAGTGAATGCTTGGAAATTACAATGTGAACCAGGCTAAGTAATTTCTTAGTTAGACCAGTTTCTCTTTTATCAGGATTGAGTTTTAAATATCTGTTTTAAGCTAGAGATAATTTAACCTTTAAAGGAAAATTTTAGCACACATAAGATTAATAAAATGAACTATACTATACAGACCATGTAACTTTTGGAATAAACTTTATATGTAAAAAGAGAATAAAGAAGAGAAAAAATAGAGGAAATAGAAAAAAAAAGAGAAAAGAGAGAAAAAAAAAAAAAAAACGAAGAAAAAGGGAAAAAAGAGAATAAAGAGAGAAAAGAAAGCAAAGAGAGAGAGAAAGAAAAGAAAAAAAGAGGAAAAAGAAGAGAAAAAAGAAAAAGAAAATAAAGAGAGAGAGAGAGAGTAAATGAGAAAGAAGAAGGCATGAAACGAGAGAACGAAGGGAGAAAGAAGAAACAGATAAAGAGAGAGTCGCAAAGGACACCCATTTCCGAATATCACCATCGCTGATTCTATAAAATGAATAATTTTTCCTCTGATCTCTGATGTTATGAATAAGATGAATTAGAAATAATATTTCCCTCTTTGGTTATGTTTCTCTCTTATTTTTATTCTCTTTTTTCAGTATTAAAGATAATATTTATTTTTATTTATGAGACATTAATTGCTAGATTTGCGACGCTTTTGAATATTTAAACATTTTATTCCCCCAAGGTATTCGCCCGCTAATGCCCTTATTAATGTACATAATAAGGTTGATTTTAAATAATCAGCCAATCAAGAATTTCATCGAAACGCCCATCAAACGCCAGATAATGTTTTCCTCTCCGCTTTGATCATACTGCGACATATTCCACAAACATCATCAGTCTTCAGCATCTCGGAAATGGCTTCCTCGGTGTCTGGAACTTCCTAGGCAACAGGAGTAATGTCTTCGCTCGAGTTAATCCGATAAGCGAGCGAGATCTATGATGAGATGTGGGAGTAAGAGCTTTAAATGAGAGACGCGT
>NC_061836.1:29861580-29864080 GCF_019202785.1 Penaeus chinensis
TTTTTAATATCTAGGTAAGCAAAATAATCATAATAATGAAGATGATAATATAGATAATTATCATGCTAATGATAAGAATGCCAACACTAATAATGATAAGAATTATAATCATAATAACGATAATAAAAGTGACAGAAATAATAGTGATGCTAATAATAAATAAAAAAATAATGGTAATGAAAATAATGATAATAACAATAATGAAAATAATGTTAATGACAATAATGTTAATGACGATAAAGACGATGATGATTCTACTGGATTTTACGCCATCGGTTCCAATGAACCAATGTATTTCGCAAAGAAACTGACTGAAAAAACGTATTTAGCAAAAAAAAAAAAAAAAAAAAAAAAAAAAAAAAAAAAAAAAAAAAAAAAAAACGTATTCAGCCACCCCCCCCCCCCAAAAAAAAAAAACGTAATCAGCAAAAAAAAAGTATTTAGCAAAAAAACAAAAACAAAAAAACAAAAAAAAAACGCAATCAGCAAAAAAAAACCATTCAGCAAAAAACAAAACAAAAACAACAACAACAACAACAAAAGAACCCTAATTCAGCATTAAAAACTATTCACTTTCAGGGGAATGTGTATAAATGCAGATACCAAATACACTATGTGGCCATATACAATTTTATCTTACTTCATCTAACCCGTACATGCCGCTGTATTTACACAAACAATCATTATTTAGGCATTTAATTTCTAACAGTCACGCATTCAGGAAACTGAATGAGTTAACTAAAGAGATATATATGAACATATACTTTCATTTCCAAACACAATGCAAAGGACTTGATACAAAGAGGTATATACAACAGATTTTTGTACAGTTATTATTATTATTACTTTTTTTAATCATCATCATTAAAATAGCTAGTAATTAGACTCTACAGACCAGATCAGCTCAATCCTGCTTTCTGGCTCTTTCACTAAAGCAATTTGTTCCCTATTAATAAATATCAAAGATAATTGGAAGTTCTCACTCTAAAATACAAAGTATTAGACTGATATCGAAATGTTAAACTAATATGGAGACGAAATCCCCCCACCCCCCCGCAAAAAAAAAAAAAAAAAAAATCGTCTCTTTTGTGACGGGAAAGGCAGACCAAGGTAAATATTAACACCATAAAATCTTTAATTAACCGACGGTCAGCATCCCAAAGTGTAGGGTATAGGCTGGGTGATGCTTATATTACAAAGTTAAATCTCTACTATGTCTATATTATATCAACTTCATTCCTAATTGTGCTGTCGAGTGACGGGGCAGTCAGATATATGTATATACACACACACACACAGTTTGATATAGTTATATAGCGTGTGTATAACTATATAAAACTGGCTCCAGTTAAGAATTGTATAAATAAATACAATATATACTTTCTGAGTACATATTATAGACTGTAGTATCACTAAGAATCGTTTCGGACGATCATGATTCGACAGAAATGAAGGAGAATAGGATCAGTTAAGGCGAAGATTCATCACCGAGTAGAGGAGAGAGATGGAATGGAGAGAAAAACAGAGAAGAGAAGAGAAGGGAAGTGAAGAGACAGAAGAGAATACAAGAGAAGAGAAGAGAAGAGAAGGGAAGTGAAGAGTCAGAAGAGGAGACAAGAGAAGAGAAGAGAAGAGAAGAAAGGAGAGAGAGAAAAAGAGAGACAGAGAAGAAAGGAGAGAGAGAGAGAGAGAGAGAGAGAGAGAGAGAGAGAGAGAGAGAGAGAGAGAGAGAGAGAGAGAGAGAGAGAGAGAGAGAGAGCAGATGAGAGAGAATGAGAAAAAGAGAAAGCGACAATGAGAAAAAGTGAGAGACATTCAAACATACAAACATGCAAACAAACAAAAGCAACGATCAATATCTGCGCATATACTATTTAGTATAGGCCAATGTTGGACACAGACTAAACGTAGTTAATTATGATCAACAAACGAGGTAAACATTATTTACTGATTTTCTATAAGCGAACAAAGCTTTGATCAAGCCACATGGATGCCAATCTAAAAGGACAGTTTTGTAATTATAGAGAATCATTATAGAGATTATATATTCAAGTGCTTGCGGCGGGTAATTGCGAGGCAGTAATGAAAACTACAATTGAAATGCTAATGTTGATGTAGATATTAGCAATGAAAGTGATGATTGTTGATGATTTTTATATGTCGTTGCGTATAACCCCTTAAATAACATTTTAATAACATGCGCTTTGATTTATGTTCAGAAATAAAAGAGTGACAAAATATGGAAAAGTAAGAATCATAACTATAGGAATAATATAGAACTATTTATTAGAGTATTTCTGTTTAGCTAATCAAATGCCAACCTATCTTTCTGTTCGTTATTCAACATATTCATCTATATGTCTGTCTGTCTCTATATATTTATCTGCCTAAACACATTAAGAAATACACTCACAAAGACACACACACACACACACACACACACACACACACACACACACACACACACACACACACACACACACACACACACACACACACA
>NC_061836.1:29889080-29891580 GCF_019202785.1 Penaeus chinensis
ACACGTCTATGATTTGAGAACGAAATCACGGACGGTATGATTGAAATCCTTACACAGAAGGTACTCGGAGGATGTTATTGTCTCTCTGAGCAGCCTCGGGAACACGTTTCGGACACGTTCGTGCTTTCGATGAGAAACAGGAATGAGAAGTGGGAATGACAGGAATGGAGGGGGGGGGGGGGGTAGGTTGCCTTATTCCTTCATCTTAGCTCCGCCTTCTTCATTCCCAATGCGCTAAGTCAGTCTCCGTTGTATTGTAACGTCCCCTTCGTATGTGGGGTCGGTATATAAATTGGTCCTGGCAGATATTTTTTTTTGGCCGGATGCCCTTCCTGACTCTTTACTGGGGTTTCAGTTATAATATATATATATATATATATATACATATATATATATCTCAATATACATATACATATATATATTTATATATATAAATACACACATACGTATATATATATATATATATATATTTTTATATATATAATGTATATGCTGGCTTTTTAGAGTTTTTAATAAGTATGTATTCACCGCCGACTCGTTAGACAATAAGCCGAATGACGTTACTATGGTATCATTTAATCAGAGCAATTTTGTTACTGATTACCAGATGAAATGTGGTATCGTCGTGATGATGATGGTGTTTATGATGGTGATGGTGATGGTGATAGTGATAGAGATGATGGTGATGGTGCTGATGATGATACTGATGAAGGTAATGATAATAATAATGATAAAAATAATAATAACAATAATAATAATGATTATTATAATAATGATAATAATAACAATAATAATCATAATAATAATGATAATAAATGTAATGATGACAATGATAAGAGTGATGAAGATAATAATATAAGTAATGATAATAATGATAATAATAATAAAAACAATAATAATAATAATAATAATAATAATAATAATAATGATAATAATATCAATAACAATAATAGTAATAGTAATAATAATAATGATAATAATAATAATAATAATAATTATTATTATTGTTATAATTTTCATTATTATTATCATTATTATCATAATGATGATGATGATAATAATAATAATATAATAATGATATAATAATAATAATAATAATAAACATTATTATCATTATTATTATTATTATCATTATCATTACCATCATCATCATCATCACAATCATTATCATCGTTATCATTGCAGTTATTATTATTATTTATTATCATTACTATGATTACAACCATAGTAATAGTAGCAGTAGTAGTTTTGTTGTTGTTGTTGTTGGGTAGAAGTAGAAGTAGCAGTAATGATGATAAAAACTGAAAAATATCAGTTATAAGAGTAGTATCAATTATAATAAAGATGATTATAAGGATAGTAATAATAATAACGATAATAGTAATAATATTAATAAGATCATAATAGTAAAATATGAAAAAATAAAATGGTGACGACAACGATGATGATAATATTAATGATAATGGTAATATCAATAATAATGATAAGAAGATGACGATGATGATGATGGCGATGATGATGACGATGATGATGAGAATGACGATGATGATGATGATGATTAATATTATATAATGATGATGAATAAGATAACGATGACGATGATGATGATGATGATGATGATAAAGAGGATGACAATGAGAATGATGATAATAGTGACAAGAGTTAGACAGAAGGCACAGGGAGAAAGAAGGAAATGACAGATTTTACCAACAAAGGGAGAAGCTAAAAGGATTAACGTCTCAGATGTTGACGTGCCTTTAAGAAATCAACTTGACATGTGCAACGAGACTTTAAATAGAGATGTGAGTGGAAGTGAACAACAGGAAAGGTGAGGTTGCACGGAGGAAGGAGAATCTGGAGTTAGAAAATGAAGCATGGGGTAGTTTATAAGACGAAGGATTTTGGCAAATGAGGAGAAAGCTTAGATTTGGTCAAGGAAAAAATAACAAGATGGAAATATGAGCTTTAGTACACGCAGCTCCAGGAACAGACTCTTCGAAACAACAACACAAGTATATCCTACAAGATAGACAAAAAAAAGGTATTATAGTTATTTAAAAAAAAAAAACTATTTTCTTTGCGAACGGGAGGTAAATAACTCCAAAGGATGACCAAAGAAAGCGCTTCGGATTACAACTCAACACGGACTATATATACACAATAGGAGATATGTTGAAACCGCATCTAAAGAACACAGAAGAGATTTAACAGCACGAACATCATCATCATCAAGTACCATCTCCGGTCCGGAGGTTGGCAACCAGTTGTCTCTAACCAGCTCTGTCCTCAGCCTTTCTCTTTGCATCTCCAAGCATGTTGCTTTGACTCCATTCTGTGATGTAATTTCCCCAGGTTCTTCTTTGCCTTCCTCTGTCACGTTTTCCCTCAACCATTCCTTCGAGGACTAATTGGCTGAGCTGGCCTTCAGACCTTCTCATGATGTGTCCAGCAAATGTCATCTTCCTCCTGGTAAGATCGTCTGCCCATGTTTCATTCATTC
>NC_061836.1:29914080-29915215 GCF_019202785.1 Penaeus chinensis
TATATATATGTAAACATGGACCGTATTCATGTTGACAAATGTAGAAAAGTTATGAATGAGAATGGATATCTTCTCAAAACAAGAGATGTATTTGACCGGTTTCGATTATATCTTCGTCGGAAATGTGTTCTGTGTGCAGTGTTTATATGGGTGTCAGTCTGAATGTATACCTGTGTACTGATTAACCAAGCAGGCGTGGTAAGATTCAGAACAAGCATTTCTTTAATTAACTGTTATTCTGATAACTGTTTTATGAGATGCTTATGGTTATTCACTTAGTGAAAAAGCAATTATTAATATTATTTTTCATTCGTCAATAACTTTTTTAATAAAGTATTGTGTTACTGTTGCTTTCCACTAAACATTTTAAACCAAATCAAGATTCAGTTAAGGAATACACAAAAAACTTATGCCAATATATTAATTTCCCCAAAGAGCTCCTAAAACAAACAAGATATCTCCCACGTTGTAATAAAATAATTCCATTGTCTGGTCTGACCCATGATTCACCCCATAGTCACCACCCATGGCTAAAAACTCGCCAAAAAAAGAAAACAGAAAATGATAGTAATAATAACAATAAAGAACGGTATTATAGTGCGCAACGCGAAGTACAAAAGTATAAAAACATGAGAGCGGGAAATATCCTATTGTGCGCTACCTCCCACAGGCTTCCAGGGGGTACATCTAATTTCGCTTCCCCGCGGAAACGATGGCCTTGTTTTTCCTTGGCGAAGGTCGGTACTGCCCTCTCTTGGCGTTTCCCTTCGTCCCATAATTTAGTTCGAGGCGAGACTCAGATAGCGACGTGATCCGCGGGCCCTGCGAATCCAACAACTCGACGTCTCTGATATGTCCATTTGACATAAGAAAGGCGCTTCAGCAATGACATAGTGTGTAAGGTATAGGTAGGATTTTACTCCAGAAGTGTATGTCTTTTGCTTTTCCCTTTACTCTTATTGGTTTCGTTTCAGCTCGTTTGGGTGGAAGTGGTTCTCGCCATGGTTGAGGATTCGTGAAGATTCATCTGCTGTAGCTTTGTCACAATCTTACACGGGGTCGCTTTATAATCTGGTTCTGGCAAATATATATTTTTTATGACTGAATACCTTTCTTGACGCCATCCCTCTCTATT
>NC_061836.1:29922815-29927815 GCF_019202785.1 Penaeus chinensis
TATGTATGTATGTATGTATACATATATATTATTATTATGATTGGTATTATTGTTATCTTTATCATTATCATTATCAATATAATTACCATCCCTCTCATTCTGCTCCCATTCATTATAATAAATATCATCTTTATAACTATTATGCTTACCAGTTGCTAGCTGCCAAACGCACTGGAAAGCATTCAAACAAAGCAATTTAGTCTTGGAAGTTGAGTCAAATGTTCCCAAGCTCCTTCGGGATTTACACAGCCTTTGCGTAACATCTTCCAGGTTTCTCAGAAGATCCCAAAGGCACTGTGTTGGAATTTAAGCGTGTTTAGTTTCTGCATATGTTGTTTCTTTCTATTAATGTTCATGGTGTAAGAACACCCACATATATACATGCATACATTCGTATATATATGCATGAATAAGTAAGTGAATGAATAAACAAATATGTATATATATAGATAAATAAATGTATATATATGTACATATGTGTATATATATGTAAATGAATATGTATATATATATATACGCAATAGATGTATGTATGTGTATGTACTAACACACACACAGACACACACACATACTCACACACACACACACACTCACACATAATGATAATGATAATAATGATTATCATTAATATTAAGATGATAATAATTATGACAATAAACACAATAATGATAACAATACTAATGTTAATAATAATGATTATAATAATACTTAATGATAACGATATTAATGGCAATAAGAAAATAATGATAATGATAATAATGATGATAGTGATAATTATAATGATAACGACATTAATGATATTGATAATGATATTAATGATAATAATGATAATAATAGCGATAATGATAGTAATAATTATGATGATGATGACGATAATGATAATGATAATAACAATAATAATATTAATAATAATAATAATAATAATAATAATAATAATAATAATAATGACAACAACAACAACAAACAACAATAGTTATAACAGTTATGATAATAATGATAATTATAATAATAATAATGTCAATAATGATAATAATAATAGTAATGATAATACTAGTAATAGTAATGATAATAATAGTAATGATAATAATACTAATGGTAATAATGATAATAATAGTGATAATGATAATAATAAAAATAATGATAATAATGATAATAATAATAATACTAATGATAATAATAATAATAATTATAGCATTATACTTATTATAATAATTATCACACATTTCATCATCACTGCATATTAATGGAACACAGTGGTAGGCATTCGGACAAAGCAATTATCTTACAAAATGAGGTAGATGTTCCTAGATCCTTTGAGATTTGCAGACTTATTGCAATATATGTGTCCCAGGCGTGTTTAATTGTTGCAAATGTTGTTTGTCTCTTGCAATATTCAGTTGAGGAGAAATACAGCTAAAAAGGTTTTAAAGTAACGGCAGTGTAAAAAGATGTGTCTATTATTTTTTGTTTTGTTGTTTTCTTTCGTGAATAGACTTTTAGTTTTGAAAACAGATTGTGGAGAGAAATATAAGCAAAGGGATGGAGAGATAGATAGATAGAGAAAGAGAGAGAGAGAGAGAGAGAGAGAGAGAGAGAGAGAGAGAGAGAGAGAGAGAGAGAGAGAGAGAGAGAGAGAGAGAGAGAGAGAGAGAGAAAGAGAGAGAGAGAGAGAGAGAGAGAGAGAGAGAGAGAGAGAGAGAGAGAGAGAGAGACAGACAGACAAACAGAAAGACAGACAAACAAACAGATAAACATCCAGGCAGACAGAGAAATAAACAGGCAAACATACAGAACGTTCCAGAATAATCTTATCTCTCGCAACTCTCACCAAACAACAGTACTCTTTAACCTGAAATTCCTCGACGTAACATAAAATACACTGTGCAAATATACGTTTACAAGTGAATCATTAGCATAAACTGAGGAGAAGTCAGACTTGATGTAAAGGATCATGCACTTTAAACACAGGTCGAGTCGAGTCACGTATAACATTACCACTTTGTTCTTGCTCCTTGCGAACTTAATGATTCTTAGTCTCAGAACACTGGTATATTAAGGCTGTTATATTCTGTATATACGGGTCGACAGAAATCTTATAAAAAATGAAGAGATATACATGTCCATCGTAACTTTTGCTTGGTGAATCGTATTAATGTACACTGAAAGTTAATCTCTGTCGAGGATCAGGTCACATAAACACACACACACACGCACGCGCAGACAGACGTGAAAAAAAACGTGTGTCAGGGAGAGAGATAAGTAGATAGATAGATAGATTGATAGGTAGATAGATAGAGAGATAGATAGATAGAGAAAGAGAGTGGTGGGTAGATACGAATATGTTCTATTTATTCATTTCCTTTATTCTGTGTGTGTTCATATTATGTATATGAGTATGTGCATATGAGTATGAGCATGTGAGTATGTGAATGTGAATATGCGCATATAAGTGTGTATATTTCAGTACTTGCATGTAGGTATCTGAGTATGCGTATGTGAGGGTGTGGATGTGAGTGTCTGAAGGTGAGTATACGCATGTGAGTATACGCATATAAGTGTGTGAATGTGAGTACGTACATATGAGTATGTGAGAATGTGCATGTTAGTGTATGCAATCTAGGAAGGGCATGTGAATATGTTCATTTAAGCGTGTGGAAAACGCCAAAAAAGTGTGTGCTTGTATTTACCTCCCTCCTTTTGGTCCAAATTTGAATGGAATATTCCTCTCTTCCTACCCCCCTTCCACCCTTCACCAGCACCGACCTCTCAGCTTCACCAGAACAAACACAAATGGCTCTTTTTCTTCCTTCTGTCTACTCGCTTTTCGCTCCTCTAGGGCTTCCAGAGTGTTTAAAAGCATATTTATCATTACCTTGGCTCCGTAATGACACAAGTTTTGGAGGAGGAAAAATGCACAAAATACAAACACGCACAAATATTTCAACGCGTGTGTGTGCGTGTGTTTTTGTGTGTGTGTATGTGTGTGTGTATATGTGTGTGTGTATGTGTGTGTGTATGTGTGTGTATGTGCGTGTGTGTGTGTGTTTGTGTGTGTGTGTGTGTATGTGTATGTATGTATGTATACATATATCTATATCTATATCAATAAATACATATATATACATACATATATACATATATATATATATATATATATATATATTTATATATATATATATATGTATATATATATACACATACATATGTATATAAGATATACATATTTATATAATATATATATATATATATATATATATATATATACATATACACACACACATCTGTGTGTACGTGTGTATGTGTGTGTATGCGTGTGTGTGTGTGTGTGTGTGAGTGTAGGTTCTTCCGACTATACTCATCTAATGGTATTTGATCTGCTAACATGCTCTGGCAGCCCAATAAAGCTCGGTTCTATCATCGTGAATATACGTAGATATTGATGTAGCAACTTATAATAAAAGCTTTATATGTGATCCACGTGTAGGGAAATAGCAAAATATTGTTGCTAGACATGGAAACATATTAACAGAAACTTATGTTAAATTTCAATAACACCGGCACTAGTTTGCAACTCTGTTTTGTTTTAAATGTGGAGGAGAGGAAGTGGAGGATGTGGGGAATGGAAGAGAGGAAGAGAGGGAAGGGGGTGGGAAGTAAGAGAGAAAGTGGGGAATGGGAGATAGGAAGAGAGGAAAGGGGGGGAGGGCAGTAAGATATATATATGTACACACACACACACACACACACACACACACACACACACACACACATATATATATATACATTTAAGACAAAGCAGATAAATGTTACGTCTTATATGTTGCCTTTTATAATTCTCGCCAGCTTTCTTTTTCCTTTTCGGTGAGCATGCCTTGGCTTTCTTATAGATCTGTTATCCTGATTTCCATTCTTAAAATTCCATACGTGTAATTAATTGAGATTGTCATAACAAACCTGGTAATACAAATAGGATTTGTTACAACTGTGATATATGAGCATTTGCGACAAATACTCTCAGTCACACACACACACACACACACACACATATTAGCACCCAATCACACACTCACACACACACACACACACATACTCACTCACACTCACATTAACACCCAATTACACACACACACTCACCCACACTCAACAAACACACACACACACACACGTACGCACGCACGCACACACACAGACACACACTCATTCACACTCAAATTAACACCTAATCACACTGTAACAATCCCGCTTGTAGTACAGTGCAGTACAGTGTAGGTTGATAGTTTATGTAAAATTAAGCTTTAAGATGTCTAGGGGAAGCAGCGGAATAATTACAACAAGTAATGAGAATAGCTTATATTATAGCTTATAAATGAAATTCAAGTATATCTGAAGTTCGTAAAGTTTGTAGCTTTTACTATTTTCTTGAATTTATACGTTTATAAATAATCATCAACTGTATGTTTGAATCACTAGTTATTATGAAGTTATTATTTAGTATTCTTTTGTTAAATAGTTATCTTTCTATTAATTATTCCAAAATTATTTAGGGTTTTATTTAGTATTCTTTTGTTAAATAGTTATCTTTCTATTAATTATTCCAAAATTATTTAGGGTTTTATTTAGTATTCTTTTGTTAAATAGTTATCTTTCTATTAATTATTCCAAAATTATTTAGGGTTTCCAGTAATAGTCTTAGGTTATCATGGTAGTTTCTTAGTAGTCTTAGGTTATCATTTCACAGTAGGTTTATTTAAATTGAACAATATTTCACAAGTTTAATTATTTCATTAATTATATTCCACACAACAAAACAATAAACATTATACACAAATGAAAATATATTGAAGATAAATAGAATTTCTTTTACAATTCTAACGGCGATTTAATACACTCGTTTTTCCCCAGAAAACCGGATTACCGCATAACAACAATAACACAACTTATTTCCTTATGTTTCACCTCATACCCTAACACAGACAAAGTATATACTTCACCAGTATACT
>NC_061836.1:29930315-29940315 GCF_019202785.1 Penaeus chinensis
ATATAATATAAAATAAACACAATACAATAAGAATCGAAAATAAGAACAAATCTGTCTTTCTTCGCCGAAGTCTCGGGCATGCGTGGCTATTCCTCTGATATTGTTTTTTTTCCCTGCGCATTTTCACCTGCGCAGTGACATCAACGCACAGCGGCAATGTCAGAAACGGCGCCCTTTTCCCTTGCGCAGAATCCTGTGCCGTTTGATTTTTCTCTCGTTCGTATGAATATTTAAATTTACGTATTCATTGTAGCTCTTACAGAAAACATGCGAATATCCGACTGCGCAGCCGCTGAGAGGGCACCCTAGTAAGAAGAAGGATACGAGGGGGAACCTGAGCCTTTCACTCGCTACTCTATCATAATGGAATTAGCTCTTATGCAATACCACTAAGGTCGTAAATAGTAACATTGCTGACGTGCACGATGCTGCATACTTTACCAGAGTATGAAGTATGGCGGTACAAGATTAATGAAAGCAGTTGGGACTGACGCTTGTCTGCAAGGGTTCGCGTACCCTATGTTAAAAACCCTTGGAATATCTGATTTTATTGCTTCTCACGCCATGTTTCACTATGTGATGCTTTTGAATGTAGCTTTTCATCTATACAGTATATCATGAGGCGAGGGGGAGGTGATGATAACACCACACTTCTATCGTCCTTTAAGAACCTGTTGAAAGAAGAATCTTCCATGGTACTCTTCCAAGAAGCCCAGAGGCCACAGGGGTCATGCGTAACCTCAGGAGAACGAAAGAAAAACCTAAGACCTAATAAAACAGAAAACTTATAAAATAGAGAGAGAAACAAAATGGCAAAACGATGTAGGCAAACAAGTAGAGAAAGAATATAAGATGAGAAAGAGAGGAAGATAAATAAAAGGAAGAGAGAAAAGCATGGACTATTTTATGTAGAACGGATATCACTTTGATTAAAATTTTACATGCTTCTCTTTTCTCTCCTCTCTTGAATTTCCCTTGAAAGCACATCTACATTTAAAGCACATGTACATTTAAGAGCACAAACACAATACGGGAGAAATAATGGTGATGATGATGATGATAATGTTAATGATATGAATGATATTAAACGCAATAAAATGATAAAGATGATAGTAAGAATGATAATAATTATAATGATAATAATAATGATAATGATAATGATAATGATAATGACAATAATAATAATAATTTTAACAATAATAATAATAATAATAATCTCTCTCTCTCTCTCTTTCTCTCTCTCTCTCTCTCTGTTTGCCTCGCTCTCTCTCTCTCTCTCTCTCTCTCTCTCTCTCTCTCTCTCTCTCTCTCTCTCTCTCTCTCTCTCTCTCTCTCTCTCTCTTTCTCTATCTCTCTCTCTCTCTCTCTCTTTCTCCTTCTCTTTCTCTCTCCCATCTACTTCTTGCATGAAACATTTCTCAATGCCAAATACAATGGAAAAAGACAAAATATCGGGCAACAGAAACAGGAAAAGAGAGAGGAAAAGGACAAAGAGATAACAAAATAATAATGAAAAAAACGAATAACTTCAAAAGGCAGACGGAAAACAAAACAAAAACGAAAAAAAAAAAAAAAAAACATATAAGATGATACCCAACTGTACACAGCGAGACAAAATACTCATTTGTAAAAATAATAAGATATTTGAAGGTATAGTTACCAGAGATTTTATACAGAAAATATGAAGTGAATATAAAATGCTGTAGAGAGAGAAAAAATATATATATATATATACACAAATATTAGGTGTATTGCCGCCATAATCATTTGCAAACAAGGGTGTAGAAGAGTCTTAAGCTTTTCTTGTCCTTCAGTGATATTTATGTGTGTGTGTGTGCGTCCGTGCACACACACACACACACACACACACACGCACACACAGACACACACACACACACACACACACATACCATACACAGACACCCGAGGAGGAAAAGGCACTAGATTTGGAACTTGAGACCATGAGTTCGAACATAAAAAATGAGCGCATTCACAACGAATTTAAAAGCTAGCGAGAAAGAAAGAAAGAAAGAAAAACAAAAAAAAAACATGTTGCAATCAGAGTCCAGATGCTCCTCTGGTCAGCACACAGTACAGAGAACTCTCATATTGAGGGCTTGTTGTTGGTAAGCCATTAGTATGAGCATTGCGCCTAATAGGAAATCTCATATTTTTTCACTGAAAGGAAAGAACTGATAATCTCTTTCTCTCTCTCTGTCTCTCTCTGTCTCTATCTCTCTTTGTGCGTGCGTATGTGTGTGTGTGTGTGTGTGTGTGTGTGTGTGTGTGTGTTTGTCAACCTATCTTCCTTCCCCCTTTCCCCGCCACCTCTCTCTCTCTCTCTCTCTCTCTCTCTCTCTCTCTCTCTCTCTCTCTCTCTCTCTCTCTCTCTCTCCGTCTCCTCTCTCTCTTTCTCTCTCCGTCTCTCTTAATCATTCATTCTTTTGATCCATTTTTTATCTTCACATTTATTTCTCAACCTTCACATTTCACGGGAAAAAATGTCGCGGTGAATTTTAACGATGGATTCAGGACCTGAAAAGAAAGAGAAAAAAAAAGGGAGAGAATGATGAATTGTTTTACGAAGATGAAAGGAAAAAAAAAAGAAGATAAAAGCAGAGACAAAGGACAGAAAAAATGGGAGAGGAAGTGGAAGAGGAAGAACAACGAAGAAAAGAGAATAAATAACTAAAAAGAGGGTACATAGAGGGGAAATAGTATCAGTAAAATAATTACGATACTGATGATGTTCATAATGATTGAGGATAATGATGATGATGATGATGGTGATGATGATGACGATGATGGTGGTGATGAGAGGGATAATGATGGTGATGATGACGATGATGATGATGATGATGATGGTGATGATGGTGAAGATTGTGGTGATGATGATGTTCATAATGATTCAGGATAGTGATGATGATGATGGTGATGATGATGATGGTGGTGATGATGGTGATGATGATGATGATGACGATGATGATGGTGGTGATGATGGTGATGATGATGATGGTGATGATGATGATGATGATTGTGATGATGATGATGGTGATGATGATGATGGTGGTGATGATGGTGATGATGATGATGATGACGATGATGATGGTGGTGATGATGGTGATGATGATGATGGTGATGATGATGATGATGATGGTGATGATGATGGTGATGATGATGATGATGATGGTGATGATGATGATGATGATGATGGTGGTGATGATGGTGGTGGTGATGATGATGGTGATGATGATGGTGGGGATGATGGTGATGATGATGATGATGATGGTGGTGATGATGATGGTGGTGATGATGATGGTGGTGATGATGATGATGGTGACGATGATGATGATGATGGTTGTGATGATGGTGATGATGATGGTGGTGATGATGATGGTGGTGAAGATGGTGATGATGATGATGAAGATGGTGGTGATGATGATGGTAGTGATGATGATGATGATGATGATGTTGGGGATGATGATGATAGTGATGATATTAAAGATATTGGTGATCATGATAAAGGTGATAAAAATGATGATAATAATAATGATGATAATAAAAACAAAAATGATAATGAGAATGATGATAATAAAATAAAAATGATAATAATGACAATAATAATGATAATATTTTTTAAAAATAATAACGATGGTAATAATGATAATGATAACAATAATAATAATAATAATAATAATAATGATAATAGGGATAAGGATGATAATGATAAGCATGATAAGAATGATAGTGACAATAGCAATAGCGTTTTGTTCAGAATACGAGATTTAAAACATTCATTGTTCACGGCGAGAGAGAGAGAGAGAGAGAGAGAGAGAGAGAGAGAGAGAGAGAGAGAGAGAGAGAGAGAGAGAGAGAGAGAGAGAGAGAGAGAGAGAGAGAGAGAGAGAGAGAGAGAAGTGTGAGAGAGAGAGAGAGAGAGAGAGAGAGAGAGAGAGAGAGAGAGAGAGGAGAGAGAGAGAGAGAGAGAGAGAGAGAGAGAGAGAGAGAGAGAGAGAGAGGATAGAGAGAGAGAGAGAGAGAGAGAAGGAAGAGAGAGAGAGAGAGAGAGAGGATAGAGAGAGAGAGAGAGAGAGAGAGAGAGAGAGAGAGAGAGATAGAGAGAGGAGAGAGAGAGAGAGAGAAGAGAGAGAGAGAGAGAGAGAGAGAGAGAGAGAGAGAGAGATAGAGAAGAGAGAAAGAAGATAGAGAGAGGAAGAGGAGAAGAAGAGAGAGAGAAAGAGAGAAATAAGTAATAGATAGATTGACAGAAGATTAAGAGAGAGAGGAGAAGAGAGAGAGAGTGAGAGAGAGAGATGTGAGAGAGAGTAAGTGAGGGAAAAGAGAGATAAGAGAGAGAGAGAGAAGAGAGATAGAGAGAGAGGAGAGAGAGAGAGTGTGGTGTTGTGTGAGTGTGTTTGTTGTAGTGTTTGTGTGTGTGAGTGAGTGTGTGTTTGTTTTTTGTTATTGTTGTGTTTGTTTAATGTTGTATTTTGTGTGAGTTTTGTGATAGTGTTGTGAGAGAGAGTTTGATGTAGGTTTTTTTTTGTGAGTTGTGTGTGTGTTGAAGTAGTGTGAATGAGTTTGTTGTGGTTTGTTGTTGTTATGAGAAGTGTGTGATGGTTGTTATATTGGATGTGTTATTTGTGAGTGTTGTTGATTTTGAGTTGTTGTGTGTGTTGTGTGTTGGTTTTGTGTGTGTAGTGTTTTGTTTTGTTTTTGTGTTGTTTGTTTGTTTTTTTTTGTTTTTTGTGTTGTTGTGTTGTTTATTTGTTTTTTGTGTTTTTTTTGTGTTTTTGTTATGTGTTTGTGTGATGTGTGTGTGTGTGTTTTGTGTGTGTGTGTTTGTTGTAGTTGTATGTTTTTTTGTGTTGATTATTTTGTTGTTGTTAATTTTTTTGTGTTTGTGTTGTTTGATGTGAAGGAAAAGTTTATGGAATTGATATTTATAGAGAATATAATATTTTAAATATTATATTTATAATTTTAGTTATTTAATATAGAATATATAATTCGGATTTATAATATATAGATATTTAAAGAGTGAGAGGAGAGAGAGAGAGAGAGAAAGATTTATATATAATATAGATATATACATAATATACATAGATCTGGATAGATAATAGATAAAAGAGAGAAGCAGATTAATAATAGAAGATAAATTGATAATAAATGGATAGATACTAATAGATAGAGAGGAGAAAAGAGAGAAGAGAGAAGAGAGAGAGAGAGAGGAGAGAGAGAGAGAGAGAGAGAGAGAGAGAGAAAATTAATAGATAGATGCGAATAGATACTAATAGATTAAGAAGAGAGAGATAAATAAAGAGAGAGAGGAAGGGCGATTGGCATCATGTCGTTAAGTCAAATCTATTTCCAGAGCAATAAGATTACCTCAGGCTTATAAAGTCTACACAATTTCCAAAAAAAATATTTTTAATGACGTTACGACCAACCGCATTTAGCATATTTCTCAAGCGATCGTAAGTTATTAAGGTCTACGCAAAGATTGTTCTACGCCTGTATCTCCTATTTTTTTTTTTTTTTTATTGTGTGCTTAGGCCTAGTCACCAGGATGTAATTTCCAACGTCAGTCCGAGTTCAGCTAAATAAGATTAATGGTACTTCAGCTACGGGAACCTGATTGATATTGCTCCCATCCCCATGATTAGGGGGTTAAATTAGCTCCGAATCCGTTAGATTAAGTGATGAAGTGTTGAAAATGGGGAATTCTCAACAGGACTAACATGTGAACAGTAGTAGATCCCTAAGCCTATAAAAGATAGGCTATCGGACATAAAAAATTAAACGGCTGAGATCTAAAAAAGCCCAATGAAAACTACGTGAATTGTTTAAACCAAAATACAAAAGTGGAGTCCCTACCATCACAAAAACACGAAAAATGTTAATAAGAAAACAGATTACAAAACTTTTAATTAAACAAACTCAGAAAACAAAACATAATCTAAAGTTACTAAATAAAAACTATTCGGTTCAAATAAACATAAGTATTATAACCGAAAGCACACTACCAATTATTCGACATACCAATAGTTAAACCCATTACATAACACTAAATAATAAGAACAAACAATACACTTTTGAAAAAAGAAACAATCCCCCTCGTATCAAAATACTACGTGAAATGAAAGAACCTACCACCAAATTAAAGAATCTATCATATTTGTAGACATAGTCTAAAATAGCTAAGGTAGTTCAAGCACAATTCACACCACAATCATGATTAAAAAAACAGTGAAAGATGTATTAAACCTATAAAACATACTAATATCAAACCAAAACTATAAAACCAACCCTAAAATTACATACTTGAGAAACCTAGACTAAAGATGCGAGACACCCCCCACCCCCCACCCCCACCGCACATCGTATAAAAAAAAAAAAAAAAAAAAAAAAAATCACGTTTGCCTAAACTTAAAAGCATCCATTCTGTTTAGCTTTCTAGCCCGTGACAGAAAAATAACAAACATTAAGAAGTCAGGCTAAATACTGATAATGATAATAATAATGATAATAATAATAATAATAATGATAATCATCATGATAATAAAATAATGATAACAATAATAAAAACAAGAATGATTAATGATTATGAATAATGATAATGATAATAATAAAGATAATAATTAATAATATATTTAATGAAATACGATAATAATAATAAGTGATATAATAATAATACTACCAAAATGAGAGCAAATAATAATAATAATAATAAAAAATAATAATAATAATAATGATAATAATAATAACAATGATGATGAATAATAATAATGATAATAATGATAATGACAATACTAATAATAACAATTTAATTTACTCCATTTCTTACAATGGATATCCTTGGTGTGAGATGCTGTCTGTTTCATTTTGCTTCTAAGTTACCCCTTGCGTGGAAAAGGAAGAGGGAGAAGAAGAGGGAGAGAGAATGCGAAAGGTAAGAGGAGGAGGAGAGGGAAAGAGGAAGAGGGAAAGAATGATAGAGAGGGGAGGCGAAAGGTAAACGAAGCTGGAAAAGGAAATATGAATTTATGAAGTAAATAAATGTGAAGTAAAATTGAGAACATTTAGCTCTTATGATTTCTAAATATTTTATGATATCGAGTTGGCGGAACAATGTGTGCAATAGTATTTTTTTTTGAAGGGTTGGAGGGTTAGTTTTCGTATTAAAAATTATGAGTGGGTGTTAAAGTAAAAAACAACGATGATACTATGTTTTTCTGTTGTCTTTGTATGTCTTTTTAATATTCTGTTTCGGTTTCGGTATGCCTGCCAGTTCCTCATTCTGTCTGTAAGTATATTGTTACCCGCCCGGTCTGTCTGTCTCTTGTTCTGTTGTCTGTTGTTGTCTCTCTTTGGGCTGTCTGCCCTCTGTTGTCTATATCTGTCTTTGCTCTCTTGCCTCCTCTGTCTCCTTCCTCTCCCCTCTCTCTCTCTTCTCTCTTCTTCCCCTTCTCCCCTCTTTCTCCTTCTTCTTCTCTGTGATGATTAGTAGAATTATAGATTTTATTTTTGTTATCAAATATTTGTTTATGCCTGATTAGTTGATTAATTGTCAAAATAATCGATTTGCTGGCTGACAAAAAATATACAGTAAATAAAAATAACCGCTTTAAAACAACAACTAAAATATGTGTCAACTGTATTTGGAAATCTTTAGAATTTCGAGGTCTCTTTTGCCGACAAACAAATGCCAGTAGTGTGGTTTATTTTTATGTATTCCGGAATAACTGGAAAAGAAAAAAAAAATGAATAAAAAAAATTATGAATACAGTCGTGATTTTTATCATAAAGCTTTTATTTCAGTGATGATTGTGTACCCAGAACGCTGCCTGAGGTTTATTCTGAGCATCAATCTAAAAAAAAAAAAAAAAAAAAGTGAAAAAGTCAGCTAAAAAGTCAAGGGGAGCGCATACAACTATATATATATGTGTGTGGGGTGGGTGTTGTTGTGTGTGTTGTGTGAGTGTGGTTATTAGATATCTATCTAAAATTTTAACACACGCAAGAAAACACCACACAACACACACAACACACACACAACATATATATATTGTGGGTTTTTACACATATTACACCATGTAATCATATAAAGCTTACACATTTACACACACACCTCACCACAAAAAACAACACAAACACACACAAAAACATATATATATATACTACAACCAAAAAACACAAAAACAAAATATATATATATAAAAATTTTAAAATATTTTAAAATATACAATAATCACATATATGTATGCATGTATATGTGCACATATATCTTGCATTAGCACCAACTCACTTTGCGTTATATATGGGAAACAAAGGGAAAAAAAGCAATGCGGATGAAAGCCCCTAAGTTCGTCGGGATGTCCAAAACTTCCTTCCCTTTTCCCCGGCAGAATCCCCTTTGGGGGGGGTCCCCGGTTTCGATCTTAGTTGTACGGTTTTCATATTTATTTTATATTCCATGATAATAAGATAATCCCATACGCGTTAGACCTGTGCAGCGAGTTGATTGAAAGGTATTAAATAGACGTAACAGCTTTAGGTTTTATAAATATTAAAAAGAGAAAAGAAAGTACAATCCATTGCGTATATTAAGTGAACCTAAAATATTTGGCATTTGGATTTGCTATTTCAATTATATAATTTCCACTTCTCTTTTAATTCGCTTTTGAACAAATATTCATGACAAACTAACATTTGAAAAAAAAACAAAAACTTTTTGATATCTGAATGTTTAATTCATTTTTTTTTATATTGGAGAAGGAGAATAAATACAAGTAAATTTTAATTTATATTATTTTCTTTATTCTTTTCGTTTTAACCCTTTTTTTAAACTATCTACACGTGCTGATGAAAAAAACAAAAAAAACAAGATCTACGCAGCAAATAAGAATCAAACAAATCTATTCTCTCTCCCATTTGCCCCCGTCTCTGTTACTGTAAAGCGTCTTCGCTCTGCAAAGCGTATCCCTCAATGACATATGGGCCAAATCCCACGCCACATGAAATCGCTATTCATATAGAAAATACGAGATCAAAATATGTACGAAGTGGGTTATAAGTACCCAAAAAAAAAATAATATTTAAAAATTTTTTCCCCCGTTCCCCGGAACAATTGAAAAATGATAAAGTAAAAAGGATAAAACTGTTCAGAAATATCTTTCGAATCCTGCTGTTTTGCAACTCGGTATCAAAAGCAATGGTAATGTTTCGTAAATTTTTTTTCTTTAATTTTCGCAATAAAGGATGGTACATATATAAAAAATATATTATAAAATATATAAAAAATATAAAAAATATATATATAAAAAATATAAAAAAATATATTTATATATATATAAAAATATATATAACTTCATTGTGTGTGGTGTATAAAAATATAAAATATATTATATTATATTATATAATTTTATATATATTTGTTTAAGTGTGGTAAAATATGCATATATGTATATAATTATATATATAAATATATATATTATATAATATAATATATATATATTGTATATATAATATATTTATATAATATTTATAAAATATAAACCCACACCACACCCATCTTACAAATTAAATCTATCTATCTTATATATGAACATACATAGTTAAATAAACATACATATTTATAATAAATACATTATTTTATATATATATATATATATTATTATATATATGCTGCATAAATATATATATTATATAATATAATATGTGTGTGTGTGTAATTAAAATATATATTTTATATATATATATATTATATATAAAATTTTATATCTACCAATCTCTATCAAATATAAAAAATAAAAATATATATATATATATATTATATATTATGCACCCCAACCCACACACACACACAAAACCAAACACACCACACAAAACAACCACACACACCATATACTACATGTATATAATATACATAGGTGTATAAAATATATATAAAATATAATATATAAATATATATTTAATACATACATATATAAAATGTTTG
>NC_061836.1:29945315-29947815 GCF_019202785.1 Penaeus chinensis
CATATACAGACCGACACACAGATGTATATATGAGTGTGTGTTGTGTTAGCGTCGACAAAGTTCATCATAAATGTTAAAACAAACACACACATAAAAAAAAGGAATGTGAATTGACGCATTTCGGCTAACACTAATGAAAAAGAAGATACACACTGATCAAATTCTACAAATGAGACAATGAACAGATGTAAAGGACAGACATCAATAGACTTTCGGCATAATCGTGTTGTCTTCTCTCCCTCATTAATTGTATTATCACACAATTCCATTTTTTTTTTTCTGTAATCGAAACGCGTCAGTTGCACCCTTGCCATCGCAATGCAATTCATTCTCTTTCATTAACTGTATCTTAAACTATTACGTCCATTGTAATGATTTCTATAGATTCCATATGAAGTTCTTTCTCTTGTTGCTGATGTAGCCATAGGTCTCAAGTGCTGTATGGGCGTCCTTTCTGTTGTTATGCTTTGTTTTGATACTTTGATGTCCATTTCTTGTCTCATGTTGCCTTACTTTAGAGAGATACTGTCTGTGTATCTGTCTATCTATCTGTCTATATGTACTTGTGCACTTTCTATTTCTCTACATACTACAGCTATTTGTATCTATACTTATATGTCTGATTGTCTGTCTGTCTGTCTGTCTGACCCCCTCCTCTTCTTTCTCTGTCTCTCTCTTCTCTTTCTACCCCCCCCCCCCTCTCTCTCTCTTTCCCTCCCCCCTCTAACACTCTTCTCTCTCTCTCTCTTTCCCTCCCCCCTCTAACACTCTTCTCTCTCTCTCTCTTTCTCTCTCTCTCTCTCTCTCTCTCTCTCTCTCTCTCTCTCTCTCTCTCTCTCTCTCTCTCTCTCTCTCTTTCCCTTTATCTCTCTCCCCTCTCTCCCTCTCCCCCCCTCTCTGTGCTGTGTGGTGCAGCGGTAGCGATCTTGTCTAGCAATCTTGCTAACCTGCGTTCAAATCCCTCGCCGCCAGTGGATGGTAACCCCGGCCATTCCTTGCACACAGGGGATAATTTAAAAGCAAAATTGTAACAAATGGAATAAGTCTCTCTCTCTCTCTCTCTCTCTCTCTCTCTCTCTCTCTCTCTCTCTCTCTCTCTCTCTCTCTCTCTCTCTCTCTCTCTCCACACACGCGCGCACAGAGAGCGAGAGATAGATAGATAGATAGATAGATAGATAGATAGAGAGAGAGAGAGAGAGAGAGAGAGAGAGAGAGAGAGAGAAAGAGAGAGAGAAATATATCTAAATAAAGAGATAATTAGACGGATACATAAACAAAGTATGCATTTAAAGATATTAAGACCGGAATCCGAAAGGAAATAGGGAAATGTGAGCGAAACCATAAATAGAAAGAAAGCAAATATGATGAAAGAGAAGCAATATAAATCTAGATAACATGAATACTATTTCTTTTTTCTTTTTCTTTTTTGCATGATAAAAATATGCATTCTTTTTATTTTTTATTTTATTTATTTTTAGATACAGGCTCGGTAACTAAAAGGTTCTATAACAGTGACACAAACGTATCAAGAATATTAATGATTTTTTTTTAAAGATTAATGACCCGAAAAGGAAAGAGGTTTAATCAGTATTTTAATAATTTCTGGAAAATCGCCGGTGGCAGCCCATGTCCAGAAATTAATAACAGCCGTAGGAGTGGATGTAAGTGATTCCTTTTTTCAATTTATTTCGCAATTTGAAGATGGCTTTGAACTGTCACCTCGGCTTTGAACGAAAATAACTGACATATTCTGGCGACAGCTGACATATAACACACTCAAGATATACGGCGATTCACTGATGGTTTTAATATATTTTTATATTCTTCTACTCTCAATAATAGGAAAAAAATACATAGGGCTTCATGAAAAAGTAACCAAAGTCCTCGCTATGGATTTTTTCATCGTTGGTCTTGTATCCAATGGATACTGACATCAAACAGTATACGAGTATATACAAGTCACCTAGGATTCATAATATGTAACATAACAAAATATGGTAGTAGTTAATTACTAGAGTGTTATTCAACAGCTAAAAATGCCGAAAAATCGCCTTCATAACTTTGGATAATGAATACTTTTAATTTTTTAAGATTTCAACTGTAACATCTGAGAATATGTTGATCAATTATCATTATACAAAATATTTCACATCACGAAAAGCACCTCTCGAGAGGCTTCAAATTCACAGAATTCCCTTTTTTACTTTGGATATTGTTAAGGTAAATGCAGCTTTTAATGTTAATGCTTTTGATATATTTTTTATTTTGTTAAGACTCAACATGAATGATCTTTTGATTAGTTATTTCAGCGATAGGTAGGGTTCGAGAGAAAGGAAAGTGAAAGAGGAGTAGGAAAGGAATGAGGTATAATGTCATCGAACTTGTCCGTTCTAATTAGTCAGAAATTCCCCCCTCTTTATCAGTTTCTCTCCCTCTCTAACTCACGCCTTCTCCCTACGGCCGCCCCTGATCCCTCTTTCCGCTGACTCGCTCACTTCTC
>NC_061836.1:29960315-29962815 GCF_019202785.1 Penaeus chinensis
AAAGGGAAGAGGAGGAGGAGGAAAGGGAGGAGGAGGAGGAGGAAAGTGAGGAGGAGGAGGAGGAGGAAAGGGAGGAAGAGGAGGAGAGGGAGAAGGTGGAGGAGTGGGAGTAGGAGTAGAGGGAGGTGGAGGAGGAGGAGAAGCAGGAGTGGGAGGAGAGAAAGATACAGAGAAAAGGAGGAAAAGGAAAATGGGGAGGAGGGGGAGGGGGATAAAGAGAGAAAGAAAAAGAGAAAGAGAAAGAAGAGAAGGACGACGAATCAGGTGAGGATGAGGACGAGGAGGAAAGAGAGGAGAATATAAATCTATATAATAGTTGCTATTAGTCATCCAAGTAATATCCATTAACAGTGATGCATATTGTTTACCTCATTATTCAAAAGAAAATTTGCCGATATTTTCCCCCTGCATTTCGTTCCGTGATCCCCGTGAATAAGAATGAATGAATAAGAAACAAGAACCGTATATGCTAAAACCCAACTAATAAAGAGTAATCCTTCATAATGATCACTGAACAGTTATCCCCAAAGTACACATACCGGAAAAGCATATTGCGTTTTATAATGGGAGACCCTTTTAACCATTTGAATAATGTATAATTTTCCCGTCAAATTACCACTAATGTATTGTGACTTTTTACACGAGAGAATGCATATTATTGTTTTGAATGATGCTCTTCATTTCCACGTGAATAATTTAGCATCGAAATCAAAATAAACGCATATTTTCCAGAGGAAGAACAGCCGAGTACCTTTCATAGTACAAGTTTTAAACACAAAGAGAAAATGATAATACGCAGTAATCATATTCAGGCAAAAAATAAAAATATAATACATATTATTATTTCCTATATTTTTAACAATGCCTTTATGAGGTCTCACATATAACGTGTTTTATTTTTTTTCGGAAGTATAAGGCAAAAAATCATAATTTCACGCGAAAGTTAATTGATTTAAACATACATACGGAAGAGCCACTGATTATCGGAATAATAATTCTTGAAAGCATTGTCTAGTTGGATATTTGGCATCAAAGAAGATTATGGTAAAAAACAATCTAAGAAATCTGCTTATCTTCTTCATAGATTGAAAATGATGATTCTCTATAACAATGTCTTTCACGCTGCAATGCTCGGTCATGAAGATGAGCAGCCTGTCTGTCTACTCAATTTAGTCACTTTAGATTTGATTCAAGATAACAGTAATGCATGGAAAACAAAGAATATGCTAGACAATTGAAATTCCCCTGGTATTAAATATGAAAAAGGCATGTTACTGTCAAATAAAGGTTTCTGTCGACTAAGTAATCGGGAAATAGACCGTACTATATCCGGTTTCAAACCCGTACGAAAGCCCCGGAGCAGTTGTAACTTACAAGCAGTTGTAACTTACATGGTACTTCACAACGTGTGACGTCATAACATGGCGGCTAATTTTCTTTCGAGTATGGCCTTCGGAGCCTTACGACATTGTAACGGCTCCGTGGCGAGATACAACATTGTAAACTGTTTTGAGTATCCGGCCCCAGGTTCTCAATCTCTGTTCTGTCCTTTTCGAATATGGAAGTTAAAGCCAACGTGTTTTCCACCGACGAGTAAAACGTGTGGGAAATACAAGACAAACAGCAGCGTAGAGTGACATGTGAAGTGCTTGCAGGCTACATCCTCTCGATCTACTGTTGTTCTGTAACAGCCTTCATAACAGCAGCATTCGCATTGTAATACCACAGTCCTCGGGGTGAAACATGAAGTGAAGGAATTGTCGTATACGGACAAAAGGTTATGAAAGTCCTTTTCTTGTGCTGGCTCTATCGTTCGCTGACCTTTATGATCCCGTTGTTAAGTTTCATAACCTCTCTTTACCTGTGATTATGAGACCAACTATTGTATTCCTTATTATTGGGATTTCTTTCATCTCTATATATTCCTCATTAATGGCATAATTGCTCTGCCTGTCATTGTAAACGACTGCAAAAAGCTGTATTACTTGTTTCTGAGAATTAATCGACGATTTTTCATGTCTTTTATAAAATACTGAATTTTTGTTTTCTTGGAATTCATAAATACGTTTTTCTCATTAAATAATTGTTATCAAAGCGTTGAAAATTTGCTTATGTTTAGATCTACAGTTTTCCAACCAAGAACAGTGTTAAAAAAACAAATAATAAAAATAGATAAAATAATGGAAAAGGGTCGCATAAAGGAATTTATTTATTTATTTGATTATCTATATTATCATTGTTATTATGATGATGATGATGATGATGATGATGGTGATGGTGATGGTGATGGTGATGGTGATGGTGATGGTGATGGTGATGGTGATGGTGATGGTGATGGTGATGGTGATGATGATGATGATTGATGATGATGATGATTTTTATTATTATTATTATTATTATTACTATTATGATCATTATCATTACCATTAGTATTATTGTTATTATTATCATTATCATTATTATTGTTATTATTATTATTATTATTATTATTATTATTATT
>NC_061836.1:29980315-29985315 GCF_019202785.1 Penaeus chinensis
AGAAAAAAAAAGAAGATAATACATTCTGAAAGACTTTCATCGAGGTAAAGTTTCCTGCGGTGTAAGTTCGGGTATTGGTATTTTTTTCGTTATAAGATCAAGTTAATAATACCTTTGCTGGCGTTCCTGTGTTAGTGGGTTTTCAAAATCCCCTGAAATATTGTATCACAGATGTTTGATAACTGAAAGGGTAGTTGTACATCTTATATTTAATTCCTACCCTTAGAAAAAAGGGAACTTTTGTATGTGTATTACTGTTGTTATTGGTCTTACTGTTATTATTTACATGGTTATCCTTATAAAATGAATATGTGTAAAGTTTTGCTTAGTTGTAGTGAGTGTGATGTTAACGGCATCAGGATGCGACAGCTATTACTACATTACACTACTATTAATACATTAATACTTTAATATTACGTTTTTAACAATAACACTCTTTAAGATCTGCCATCTTATACCCTTTCCCATCCGAGTTACCGAGCGGTGACTAGTAACCATATCTCGGGCAAGGCTACTTGTCTTAGTCTGTGTGGTTTACCCCTGGAAAGTTTCTGTCATTAGTGTATATTTTTGTAAATGATCCCGGAATACACATTAAATATATTTTTTTTCGGGTTTTTTCCCCCTCAGGGATCGCCACAGCGGATTGAACCGCATCATAGTCTTGGCTTAGCTTTACAGCCGGGTGCCCTTCCTGTCTCCAACCCTTCCCATTTCATCTTTGCTTGGGACTAGTACGGGATATTCCACTGTATTGTGGATTCTCATGTCTGTAGGCAATCGAAGTGAAGTTCCTTGCCCAGGGGGACAACGGTGCTGACTGGTGACTCTAACTCTCGAACTCAGATTGCCATGAGTTAAGTCCGATGCTCTAACCACTCGACAGCCTATTACCATGTGTTATTGACCCCTTCATTATTAATCTCAATTTGAATGATAACAAGTGTGCCTTAATACTTTTTTTATGCTTACGATTAGAAAGACACATACACATTTATATATATGTACATATATATAATTAAAGATACACATACACACACTTAAACGCACATGTATATATGGATTTATATATGTATGCATATATATATATATATATATATGTAAATTAATATAAATAATAATATATATATGTATTATATACCTATCTATCTATCTATCTATATTATAGATATATGAGTACATATATACATATATACGTATATGTGTATATATATATGTTGTTACAAGGCCAGGTAGCTTGCGCATGCGCGTGAGGGGGACGTGGTGAGGAAGTGGAGAAGTGAGGAGGACTTGCTGGATCGCCAATCACTGGGTTTTACATGTGATTTTTCTATGTTGCTTTGTCATTTTCTTGGTTATGGTTGGTTTAGGGTTATGATTAAGATCAGGGCGGTCAGTCTGAGAGATCGTGTAGGCATTAAGTGTGATGGTATTGTTTATAAGAAAAGAGTAAATAAATGCAAGGGGCTCGTTACCTCTACATGTTCACCTACAAATTACTCTACTCAGCAAACATGAATAAGGAATATAAATGAAAGCACGAATAAGTAATATAACTGAATAAAGATTATGTATCAAGGCATGAATAAGAATTATAATTGAATACCTATAAATCTTAATACTATATAGAAATCTTACTTGAACACTTACGGAAATTGAATGAAGTAAATGAAACGAATCTCGCTCTTCACTCGCCATTAGTCTTTACTGCGGATCGATAGCCCACGTATGAAGCCAAGATAATGTCAAGTATTGGGCTTCTGGCTTGTATCAAAGCATTATGGAATATTTGCAAGCACACTGATTCTGATTCGTAATAATATATATGTATATATATCTATATATTATTACGAATATGTTTATATATACACGTATATGTATATATCTATATCTGTCTATCTATATTCATATATATATATATATATATATATATTATATAGATTTATATATATTTATAGATTTACGTATATATATATATTCATATACATACATACATACATACATACATATATCTATATATATATATATATATATATATATATGAATATATATGTACATATATAAATATAAATATATATATATATATATATATATATATATATATATATATGAATGCATAAATATACATGTATAAATATATATACATAAACATATATATATATATATATATATATATATATATATATATATATATATATAATGCCTTCTTGTGTATATAAATGTGTGTATATACACATATATACATATATGTATCTATCTATCTATCTATCTATCTATCTATCTATATATATATAGTTTATGTTTGTTTGTTCAACGGTCATTTAATCCCCTGCAGAACCTAGGCCCTCTCAGTTCATTATTGGGAGATTATTTAGCAGTGCAATCCCTGCCTTCCTAATCAACAGCAGTTCAGCATGCTACCACTTATGCAACGGCGGCGGCTCGAGCGCTGTATTGTAAATAAAAATAAAAAAATGTATATATATTTATGTATATGCACATATATATATATATATATATATATATATATATTTATGTATATGCACATATATATATTTATGTATATTCATATATATATGTATATATATGTGTGTATATGCATAAATATACATTTTTTTTTTTGTTGTATGCATATATATATATGTATGTGTATATGCACATATATTTATTTATTTATTTATTTATTTATTTATACATACGATACACAGCGCAGGGTTTTCTTTTACATCTGCCGCGGCAGGCAATTGAAGTCAGGACCACTGGATCATCGCGGGAGTTACAGTGGAAGCTTTCCAATTGCACTTTGCATCACGGGATCCCCAGTGCGACAAGTTAACCACTAGACCACCGTGACACCTACATATATATATATATATATATATAGACTGCCGCGATGATCCAGTGGTTAGAGCACTGGGCTCCGACCTGAGTTCAATTCCCCACTGTGGTAATCATAAAAAATGCCTGCGCTCGGACTGCTTGCTCGAGCCCGAGAAAACGACATATCGCCTTGGGAAGTCAAACGCAGGTGTCATAGGGGAACTCACCGCCGTGGCACAGGTGTTAGCGCGCCGAACTGCGGTTGATTAGGAAAGGCATCCAGTCAGGCAAGGGTGGCACTGCCAAATAACCTCTTAATAGTGAATTGAGAGAGGCCTAAGTCATGTAGTGGAATTAATGGCTGTTGACAAAAAAAAAAAAAAAAAAAAAAAAAAAAAAAAAATATGTATACACACATATATATATACATATATATATATATATATATATATATATATATATATATATATATATGTGTGTGTGTGTGTACGTGTGTGTTGATATACACGTGTATATACACTATATAAGGATATTTGTGTTGTTTGTGTTTGTATATATATTCATATACACCCACAGTATATATAAACTTGTGTATATATAATATATATATATATATATATATATATATATATATCACAAACACAAACACATTAACGTGCACACGAAGATGAAAAGGAAAACAGCCACAGTAAGAAATGAAAATAAATCGTGACGTTTCGAACTCTCCATGAGTTTATTACTCATCTGAGGAGGAACGCGTGGAGAGTTCGAAACGTCACGATTTATTTTCATTTCTTACCGTGGCTGTTTTCCTTTTCATATATATATATACATTCATATATACACAGTATACATATATATATATATATATATATATATATATGCATATAGTATTTGCATACATATATATATATATATACAAACAATGTAGTGTATGTGTGTGTGAATGTATGTTTATATGTATGTATATATATGTATTGTATATATAAATATACACATATATAAACATATACATATATATAAACATATACACAAAGTCACAAACATACACACGCACACACACACACACACACTATATTGTTGGTATATATATGTATATTTATAGATACTGTATATATATGTGTACTACACACACACATATATAGAGAGATTCACACACATACACACTACACACACACACACACACACATTTATATGTGTGTGTATATATATAGTGTGTATGTGTGTGTGAATCTCTCTCTCTATATATATATGTATGTGTGTGTGTGTGTGACTCTCATACACACGCACTTACACAAACACACACACACACACACGTGTGTGTGTATGTGCGTGCTTTGTGCGAGCATCTTGGTATAAACATCCTCCTATTTTCCTATGAAGGACGCGACAGGAAGTCTCTCCCAAACTTTATGAACGATCATTGGTCGTTTTCGCAACGCGTGATAACCCGGTAACGAGGTCGTTTCGTTCCACACTGTCCCCTGCGACTTACGACTTTCCCGATAATGCATGTACGTCCTTGTACGTTCGTTCCAGGGAGCCAGCCTGCGCCGTTCGTATTACAGAGAGAGAGAGATATCTGTTTTCATTGAGTCGTTTTATAACGTTGGTGATAAACAAGCCAGTTCTTTGGAAGATTTTAAGAGGGGAGGAAGTGATTCTGTTATTATGGTTTGGCGGTAAGTGACATGAATCTGGCATAATGTATATTCACTGAAGAGGTACTTGCTATTACTAGCAGTATTTTATCATTATTAGTAACATTATATCATTATCAATATTGTCCTTAATATCATATCTTCTTGATTATACTACTACTACTGCTATCATTATTACTATCATCATTATTATTATAATTGTTATTACTATCATTATAAATTGTTACTTGCATTATTATTAGCGTCATGATAATGATAATAAAATTAATGATAATGATTTTGATAATGATGGTGATGATGATAATGATAATTATATCAATGAAAATTATTATTAGCACCATCAACCTCATTATCATTATCATTAATATTGTCACCATCACTATTATCATTAGCATTATCAATATCAATATCAATATCAATATTATTATTATTATTATTATTATTATTATCATCAAAGTTATTATTTTTTTATCATTATTGTATATTTCATTATTAATATTATCATAATAATAATAATTG
>NC_061836.1:29990315-30000315 GCF_019202785.1 Penaeus chinensis
ACGGATATAAAATAAAGTAGGTTCATTGGAGATCAGCTCTGACAAAATTAATACGGAACTCTTCATGTTCCTCTGCCCCACACGCCAGGTTCCGTCTGCGAGTGTTTACTACCAGACGTGTGACTACATAGACAAACTAAAATGTTGTACTCTATAAATCGTACAGAGAATCTCACTCTTTCACATAGGTGATATGCTACACATCAATATAAACTAAACAGAATCTTCTATATTTCACATGGTGTAACATATCACACAAAAAGGAGTGTGTATATTATAATCACATAATTATCACTATATACGTACGATAATACTGGCATCATAATCCGTATGTAATGGCATCACAACATGGCACTCACATCTCACATCTCACATCCTTATCATGACTCACTTAATTATCACAACCCATAACAGCTACCTTTCCTCGACATTGTAATCCATAGGAGACCTGACGGCCCGGTATTCTCTGTGTACAGAAAACCAACTAATGAAGATTATTTTAAACGTTATTTCTCCGCCCACAGCAATAGAACTAAAGAAGGCGTGGTCATTGGCTTCTTCCTCCGAGCAATTAGAATCTGCAGCCCGGAATACCTGGAAGAGGAAATACAACACGTCAACAATACCTTCCAACGCCTCCGTTACCCTCGCGCCTTGCTCGTCCACCTCCGACGCAAGGCAGAAAAGGTAATCTCCAGGTCAAGAGGGGACGCCACACAGAACAAAACACACAGGATCATCATCCCACACTCACAGCTGACGCAACACCTGGAGACCCTCTTGAGCCATACGATGAAGATAGCCACCACGTCTGGCAGGAAGATCGGTCAGACCACAACAGACCTCTTAGCCAGGTGTACAGCATACCCTAGCGGCGGCTGTGACAATGTTTACATAGGTGAGACAGGACGAGGTCTTCACGAACAACGAATCAACCAACACCGCAGCGCCCTCCGACGACATGCCACGAGGAGCGCCTTCGTTGTTCACGTCGACACCGACGGCCATCTCCCTATGTGGTCCCAGGCCTCCATCATAAAGCAGGGTCTGCCCCCACGACAAAGGAAGATGGTAGAAGCGGCATACATACACTCTACTAACAACTTCAACACCGCAACGGGGAGCCATGAACTAGCCAAGGTCGTCGCTCACCTTATCACAGACGTGCCCTGAGCGACTAGTACATATATATACACACCTCTATGTATCTCTTGTTCTATATGCCCTGACGAAGCAGTAAATGCGAAAAGGCCTTCGGCATATTCGTGTGTTTTCCTGTACTTCCCTTCATTGTTCTAATTGCAAAGCATGACATAAAAAATGAGACTATATTTGGCTTAATATTAAGTTTAATCTTCGTTATCTCTGAAATTCAATACTGGCCTTGCTCTTCTTATTTTTACTGAAATTATCTATCATATACCTGAAAGTCTTAAAGATGGGTAAAAGCAATCTACAGCAATTAATTTAAAAAGTATATGATGAATACTGTTTTCAATAAACACTGTCTAAGCTAGGCGTAGAAGTATCTATAACTATATGTATTTAGTTTTAACAATTTATTTATACTTAATATATGAATGATTGTAGCAGGCAGCCAGTACTATTGACCTATTTAATTTGTAGTTGTAAAGAACAAGTCTGTGCTAAGTTTAATAGAAATAACACACAAAAACACACATGCCATGCAAGTTAATGTTAATGCTACCAACTTTTAAAAAGAGCCAAATAAACCTACAGCAGGTATATGCAGGAAGCACAATACTTGCAAACCTCCAAGGGGATTTATTGTTACGTGATGACCTAGTCCCAGCTCCATCTAGCCAGAATATAGTCGGTGTGACGTTGGCCTTTGCCAGAGCGCAAGAAGTCTTTTGGACTAATGGAGTTGGGGAAACATTACCATACTGATCCTCAGAGTGCCAGCATTAACGTGTATGTGTGTGTGTGTGTGCGTGTGCGTGTGCGTGTGCGTGTGTGTGTGTGTTCTTTCATATAAATATCCACATGTACCGAAGGAGAAAGATTTTCACACGATAGCTGTCTGTTTCTGAGTAAACCGTATTAACGAGTGAAACAACAAGCCATCGCGCCTCCTCTTCCTTCTTTGCCAGACGCACTGTGGGTCTTCTTGCCTTCCCTCTCCGTCTCTCTTCTTTCTCTTTGCGTCTCTCTTTCTCCTGTCTTTTATTTTCCTTGCTTCCCCGTCTTTCGTCTTTCTCCTTTCCACTTTGTTTTTCCTTCTTTCTTTCTCCTTCTGTCTTCTTTCTTCTTTCTTTCTCCTTCTATCCTCTTTCTTCTTTTTTATTTCCCTTTTCTTTTTTTCTTTCTTCTTCCTCCTCTCTACCTTACTTCTTTCTTTCTCCTTCTTTCTCTCCTTCTTTCTTCTTTCTTTCTCTTTACTTCTCTCTATCTTTTTTCTCTCTTTCTCCTTCTTTCTCTTATTCTTTCTTCTTCCACTCTCCTTCTTTCTCCCTCTTCCTCTCTTTCTTTCTTCTTTCTCTCTTTCTTTCTTCTTTCTTTCTCTTTTCCTTTCTTTTTCCTTATCTCCTTCTTTCTTCTTTCTTTCTCCTTCTTCCTCTCTTTCTTTCTCCTTCCCTTGCCTCTCCGTATCAAATGGTACGAGAGAAGCATTCCAATGACTCACGTTAAGAGTATCTGTTGACAAGGACTTCGCTCCACAATATTGTTGCATACAATTGCTGCATCTGATTCCTGTCTGAGAGAGAGAAACGCTCTCTTCAATTTGGGTTGGACGTGTTACTGTAACACATGAATACAGAAATTTCTAAATGAAAGATAAATAGGTGATGGGAGGTTTTGTCTTTTTCTCTCATTTATACGATATTCAAAAATTGAACATGGGTGATATTTTGTTGGACTTTCGTGGGTGTACTTCATGGGCTGAAGTAATGTTCTGTCATAGACGATATAATTTTGTCTCCTTAAAAGACCCGTCCATTTGCAGATGCACTACACGCACTATATGAAAATCTTTCACAACGTGAAAAAGAATTTGTTAGAGTGATTTTGTTTACTTATGTTATGGCTGCAACGTTATCTCTTCTCCACCTCCCCCCCCCTCCCCTCCCACACGCTTCTCAATTGCACAAACAAGAAATCGTATAAGGCAACCTACCTTCAATGTGCAGAGTCAGGCGTTGTAACTGCGTGAGTTTCTGTAGGTGAGGAAATGATGTCAGCTCTGATGTTATTTTCCCGTTTATATATATATGTATATATATATATATATACATATATATATATATATATATACATATATATATATATAGACACACACACACACACACACACACACACACACACACACACACACACACACCACACACACATATATATATATATATATATATATATATATATATATATATATATATATACATATATATACATAAATATATTGTATATGCATATGGATGCACATACACATACACACATACATACATGTATACACATACATACACACACACGTATGTATATATTATATGTGTACGTACATACTATATATATATATATATATATATATATATATATATATATATATACATATATATATATTTTTTTTTTTATTATTATTATTATTATTATTTTTTTTTTTTTTCGGGTGTGAGCATTCACGGCAGATAAGATACGTGAAAAATGATGAGATGAGATTCCTGAAAAACACATGAATAAGTTAGACTTCTTAAGGCACCTGCGCATTAGCAGAGCATCCTCTGACAATATTTTGTGTGAAATAAATATTCAATTTGGAGAGAAGCCTAGAGGACGAGATCTTGCATATGGAAACAAATTAGCTATGTATCTCACTCTCTGGTAATTAGGAAGTCATATAACTTACCCTGAGATCTCAGAAGGTCCTGCTCATTTACATGTACAAAGAGTAATAGATGTGTGAGTTGATATTCGTACAAGATATATAGTTTGGCCTTTAGACGAACACTGAAGGATATAGAAGAAGAGTTTAGAATGTTTGCTGGTTTCAGTGGTAGTAAGGACAGCGGACGGGTGTCATGTTAGGACTAAAGCTCCGTCCTTGCAATAGAATGCAGTATCAACAGAAAGTTTGAGCGCTTTGTTGATGTGTTAGCTGTTGCTTCAGGATATTTAAAGTTCACGTGTATATGTATGCTGGATTTCCTGGCAGAGCACATGATGTTGCAGAATAAATCTTTTTGGATAGATATTACGAACGGACAGGAAGATCAGTATTTTCCATCTGAACAAGCCGCATATTTGGGGATTCAGCCTTTCCAGTGCACGTATATTCACTAGTGGCAAACAAAACTGTTGGTAATGGTTTACAACCTTTGCAAAATATGTTAATGCATAATTATTGGATCATGCAATAGTCATGCATTAATAAATATTATATTTTACCCTTGAAACATAATATTGATGCTTTGAAAGTTAATATGATATTTATTGTTTTTTATTCTAAGATATTATTTATTGATAGATTTTTAAACGATTTAAACATTTTATCAATTTAGTTTCCACAATTCATCGATAATGATCTCAGCTGTTGATGCGGCAGATAATATAAAAATATAAATAATTAAATTCATTCAAAAACCAAAGTTGTTGTCGAAAATGCGTTTGGATACTTAAAAAAGAAGAAGAAATAAAGACGACTTAAAATTATTGATTCACACTATAGAAAGAAAAAGAAGTCAACTATATATAACCATAGCCTCTATTGTGCTACAAGATATAACTATTGATCGTGCACTTGAACTTGAGAAGGAGAGATTGGTGAATGGAAATGTCTTAGAGGAAGAAAATATACCTTTAGAACTTGTGGGAAATACATCCAGTGCCACTAAAAGGGAATAATTTGTTAGTGTAAAGTGATAATACTACTTTGTAAATATAATTTCTACTGTATAATGCCATAGTGTGTAAGTGTAAAGTGATAGTACCCTTTTGTAAAAAATATCAAGCATATAATGTGTATATACATTTTGTCAATATATTAGTGTATTTAACCTCTTTCTCTCGACAAAAAAAAAAAAAAAAAAAAAAAAAATGCAAAAAGGACATTTCATAGTCACAGATATGCTACTGGTAGTAAATTAGACCATGGTAATATAAAGTCCTATTGGCCGTATATAAATCATTTCATGTAATTTTATGAAGAAACTGAGTGAATATCAATTATGTGATAGTATGGTATACTACTTGCATAATTTGATCACAAAGTAGAGGATATCATTGATGTTTCATATTTATATTACTACAGGAAAATATTTTGCAATATTTTTGAATAATTGAAAAGAAAACTGTAATTCAGAAAGACACAGAGATTCAGAGAAAGAATTTTTAATGGCATTATTATTTTTTTCTTATAAACTAAAGAGCACCATAAAAAATACCATTTGGTTTGAAACTAAAACATTAACTTGAGGCACCATGGGTAAAAACTTGTGCTACATGTGCCTGGAACTTACAAAAAAAAAAGGAAAAAAAAAAAGTATATATATATGTATATATATATATATATATATATATATATATATATATATATATTTGTTATTGAGCCTATTGTATTTTCTTAGAAGCTTTATTTGCTCTTCTCTGAAAACACCGGTGCTAGTTGCCAGCCGTGTGGCCAGCCGCTACAGGATTTTTTATGACGCTCGCATCAATTTTGCAGGAATCAGTCCACAGATTTTGTAGGATTGTTGCGTTTTAGGTATGAGAAACGTGTTGAAATTGCACTTTTCGGATGGTGTGTTCTTGGCATCCTTTCGCCTTTGTATTAAAGAGAGGCACTGAAGCGCTTCCAAATCATCCATATTAGGCGATGGAATCAATAGTTTGACGCTAAAAAAGGGTGTTTTGTCCACATGAGAAGTGAAACTGTGGATTTTTATTTCTTTGGTAAAACACTTTTTTTTTTTTTTTTTTTTTTTTTGGGGGGGGGCAAAGAAAAAGGGGAATCCATCACCTTTCTGATGCTCATAAGTTGCTTTGTTTTTGTATGAGTGGTCAAGCTGTGGATATTGATATTTTCTTTCGTATGACACTTGGAAAAGGCAGAAAAACTGAAGTGAATTCAGCGCCTTTTTTTATGCTCACCATTGTATTCTATATATAGTATAAGTATATGAATATATATTCTTCTGAGAATGGTAGCTTTCAAAACACCCGTAGGTACTCGAAGATACCTTGCATACCTAACAGGTACTGCGGGTCATCTTCCTTCGGCCCGTTCGGTAACACGTTAAAAACCGACGCTATTTCTTCTCGGGCATCTCCCACACTGCATGCCGCGCCCTCCCTGCAAATCGTGAAGGCGATGGCAGTGTAGATGGTCGGCCCCGAGAGATATAAGGCTCTTGCTATGGCACAAAGTGGTTGATGACTGCCATCGCTAAGTCAACCTTGAAATCCGTCTGCTCCACGTGTTCATGCCCCCTGCATCCTGTAGAACTGGGAAGGTGTTGGCGGTATCAAGGTCGTAAAGATTAAAGACTTCTTTCTTGTACCATTTCAGTGATCTCGCTGAAAGGTATGAGGAGGCCAGATGATCACCGAGATCAACACCTTTCATCCCTGCGTTATACTCAACAACGCACTGGGACTTCAAGCGTTGAGATTCCCGGCGTACCGGTACCATTGCAGACGTATGGACCGTGCTAGGCATGTTTACTGATTTTGTGTCAATTCAGGACAATCATAGAATCTCGTTTCGGGAACTTCGGAAGTCCACATCACCCCTTTTCTTCGCCTTCAGTCCCGAGGCATGTGGCGGCGGGTTCGACTTAACCGACTACACTCGTCTTCCGGGACTGGATGTATACCAGTTGTCCATGAAAACGGTATACCCCTTGTCCATGAACCCCCCTGCCTCCATCAAAGCGACTACCGCCTTTGCTTTACCGGTGTATATGTAGTATGCAGAGGTGTACACACACACTCGCACGCGCACATGCACACGCACACGCACACGCACACGCACACGCACACGCCCACACACACACACATACACACACACACATAGGGACGTAAAATTGCATGCATACATACATACATCCATACATCCATACATCCATACATCCATCCATCCATCCATCCATCCATCCATCTATCCATCCATACATACATACATACATACATACATACATACATACATACACATATACCCATTTTTAACCAGTATGTTTTCTTTCCAAATCCATATGTTATGGGAGTATGTTATGTAATATATTAAATTATATTCTACCTATATGACATTGAAGTGATTCCAAGAAATATCTCACAGCTAGGCAATATGGAAAGCAATAAAACCGAAACCTTTTCGATAGACTTTCATGCTCTAGCAACCTTTTCTATTCTGTGACCCAGGACCATTATATAGAAATCTCTATGGCCCCGTTGAGTGCCTATCATCTTCTGAGATTCAGTTATTACTAACTATAAATAGTGTAATGATAAATTATATTTGGGAGGTAATTATCTGTAGGTATTGGAGTGCATTAGAAAAATTGCATGAAAATTAACTTTAGATGACCAATGATTCAACAAAAAATACAATTAATGCAATTTCATATTGCTCCTTGGCCCCCCAGAAAGTACCTCATGGGTTATGGATTAGGAAAGCCTGCTCTTACAATAAAGTATTTACACTGGAAACGGACCGGAGCATTATAGACATCAATAGGACCATGGCTTAGAAATGTTTGTTGTGATTTACCCTTTGTATGTTCTACCATGACTCAGGAACATAAGCTGAGATTTAGCTTAGGTATTGTCTACCAGGCCTTAGGAATGTGAGCTGAGGATTATCCTTTGTTTGTCTGCCCTTGGAATTAATACTTTCCTTTATGGCATGTAATGGCATGCACAGACAACAATAGGCATTGTTTTTATACCACTTACGCTTTAGCCTTGAGCATCTTCAAGCCTCCAATAGGGTTTTATGACGAACGAGATAAGGGGCAGTGTCTCAGATTTATGTTTTGTTTACCAAACGTATCGTAGGTTCAAAAGAGTTTTACCATAATTTATATTAAAGTCTGCGTAGTTTATTACTAAGTTAACTAATTGGAGTATGACGATGTAAACTCATATATCACTTTAACTGTGATCTGTATCGATTAATAAAAAGTATTTTTTATAGAAAATTAAAGAAGTATGTCGTTCGACGCCGGAGTTGACAGACTAAGGAAAGAGTGTGGTGGGAGGTCCATTGACGAACACGCAATTTCTGCTGATTTCAGTAACAATCCATCGTTTGATTTGTAATTTTAAGATGCAAATAACTAACAAACTTTATTTATTGCTATTTCATAACGTAACGTCAGTAGGATAAAGATTAATTATCGTGCAACAAATCAAAATAAAATGCGACGCGTCAGTCTGAGCACGATTCCTAAGGATGGATAGCTGACGTATGGAGAAAAATTAATAGACTGACAGGTAAAGCCCTCACAACACCGCAGTTCCACAGTCCACAGGAACAGGCTAATATGCTGCTAGAGCAGTGGTCAGGAAATTCTCAAGTACACTCACTTCCACAAGGGATAAAAAATCAGCTCAACAAGTCGAAAATAGATAGAAATTTCAGTATAGCAATAGCATGTGCTGCTATTGACCCCTCCGACTTTGTCGAAATAACCGAGTGAGAACTGAGCAATGCCCTTCTGAAAGGTAAGGCAACCGCCCCTGGCGAGGACGGCATTACTTACAGCGTCCTTCGCCACATTGCTCAAGTACTAGGCAACCCACTTTTACATCTGTATAGACTCAGCCTATCACAAGGAATCCTCCCAAGCTCCTGGACTAAAAGCTTAATCATTCCTATACCCAAACCCAATACTGATAAATACAGACCCATTTCCTTGACCTCCTGTCTGTGCAAAGTACTTGAGAGAATAATTCTGAACAGGCTCATGTATCGCATAAATGCTAAGTTATCCTCCAGACTGTATGGATTTCTCCCAGGGCGTAGCAGTCAGCACTGTTTTGCAGAGTACTTAACAAACTCAAACCCAGGCATGCAAACCGTATTTCTTGATCTTAAATCTGCTTTTGATATTGCAAACAGGGAAATTATCCTTGAGCAACTAGCTATCTTTGGTATTCAGGGAAAACTGTTAACATGGATTCAAATGTATCTGTCGAATCGATCGGCTCAGGTTCTCTTCAGGGGCATTAAGAGTACTCATACAAAAGTATTTGAACTCGGCACACCTCAGGGAGGCGTACTTAGTCCCATGCTATTTAATATCCTAATGCATAGATTACTGGGCGATATACCACTTGCAGGCAAGGACATTTGTATTAAATCCTCATCCGAGGAGAGAATGCAAGAGATTCTAGATATACTTTCTGCAAGGGCTACTGAGTGTGGCTTGATAATTTCATCTGAAAAAACAAAGGCACTTAACCCACAGACAATCCCTTTGCCAAGGTTTCATATAGATGACGTTGAGCTAGATCTCTCCCATCAATACAAATACCTTGGGGTGATTGTTAATGATTCAGAGTTCATTAGAAACCTGAAGAAAAGGCTGTGGGAGCGGCTGAAGCCACTTAAGACACTTGTCGGCAAAGACCATGGTATTAATGTCAATATTGCGAGAATCTTTTACTTGTCATGCATAAGGTCGGTCATAGATTACCATGCGTTGCACCTAGTATTGTTCAAGGAATCAGAGTTGACTAGTCTAGAAAGTGTACAAAATGAAGCCATGAGGATCATTCTTGGTGCCCCTAGAACAACAAGGATTGTGAATATGAGAACAGAACTTAATTTGCCTTCTGTTTATGAAATGGCAACAGCGAAAGAGGGCTTAGCTTTTCCTTAGAAAACATATGCATCCAATAAAAAAGTAATATTCATATATGTTTCCCGGACTAATCTGAACACTAATAGCACTGGGCAAGTAATAAATATCTACTTCCGCTTATAAACCATGTATATAAGCCATTCCAACGTTAACATCAACGCCATCTAGGCCGCAGAAAAGAC
>NC_061836.1:30047815-30052815 GCF_019202785.1 Penaeus chinensis
ATTTGCCAAATATGATACATTTGTAAAAGGTTCTCGTAACTGCACCATCTAGTAGCGGCTAATCGAACTACTGAAGTGACTGAGTCTTTTTTTTTTTCCTTTTTTTTTTTCCATTCGCCACCAAACACTAATTAAATTAACAGAAAACTTGATACATTATATTCTTCAGTACAGAACATTATCGAAACGCAAAACCACATTAGAATGAATGATATAGATGCTTTATTATTGTATGTGCGTGAATGTGTGTGTGTGTGTGTGTGTGTGTGTGTGTGTGTGTGTGTGTGTGTGTGCGTGCGTGTGTGTGTGTGTGTGTGTGTGTGTGTGTGTGTGTGTGTGTGTGTGTGCGTGTGCAGAGTCTATGGAAATACGAACTCAATATGCAATGAGTAACGAAACACTATGTCTAATTCGTTCTGATAATCTGAATGCCCTTTATCTTGGGCTAAAATCGGATCACAGTTTTCGTTATTATCATTATCGTAAGACGTGGCGTTTCTCTGAGGAGTCGCATCCACATTCGACGTGAGAAAATTACACGTTTGCTTGTTTCAACTCGAGCAATTACTAGCTGGTTGGTTCCATGGAGGGTGAAAAACAAGTCTAACTTACTCTCAATACATATGCTGTATGATATCTGATATCTTAAAAAAAAAAAAAAAAAAAAAAAAAAAAAATCTTGTTAATTCAGTTTATCTCACTTTCTACTTTTGTTTTATTTATTTATTTATTTATTCATTTATTTTTATTACTTTATTATGTTTGCTGTTTACAAATATAGACAAAATTGGCATGTGTTTTGTCACAAATTCAAAATTTTCAAATATTACCTTGACATGTATTTGAATCAATAAAATGACCTGAGTGCTTTCAGATCCAAACACTGATTTAATAAACAGAAAAAAATGCTAAAAAAATACTATAAACAATTTCGAACATTAACTGAAAGTTCAACCGTAGTAGGTCTACAGCGAATACCTGACGAGATATGAATTATAGGTCACTATTATGTATGGACGCATATCTATATCATTATTTGAACGAAAGTCATTTATGAACAAATCGAAAAGGGTTAATGACATTTACACCCGTTAGCTCTCATCCAACAATGGAGCTTCCCATGCGCTCTCCACACACTGCTGGGCGAACTGGAGGCGATGTTGGTAAGGTCGTTTGTTCAAACTCTCTTTGATGATGTTCTGTGGTGAATCCCATTTGCATTAAGTCACTTTCTTCACCTTTCGGCTTGTTACCGCGAGCTGTAGGTCTTTATATGAATTTCAGCTGCCTTGGTGAAGGGGCAACCGGAACGAGGGTGGTTGTTCAGAGTGCCCTCCTCTTCGTACTTTTTTCACCTGTATATCATCGACCGGAGGAGACCCAGATCGCTGGATGCGTTTCTGATTGAGCCCTCTTTTTTACGCAATTTTGCCGTGCGTCCATCTCGGAAAAAAGGTGTGAGCATGGCAGCATCATTTTCACCTCGGATTTCCCTCATGTCATTATGACGTTCTATACCATCGGATATATTTCCTTTCTTATTTTGTATATATTAGGATTAGTCGAGTAATGAATATTGAGGAATTTATGAATATTCATTATCACAGAGTATCAAGTAATAGATTTTTTTTAAATAATTCCTCCTGCAAAACACTCAAGGTCCGGGTGAACAGTCATACCGGGAAATGCCTATTTCTGTAGTTAACATGTTAATATACTGCATCATAACTTTGGCACGTACTGACAAACACAAAGAGAGTATAAATAATAAATAAGTGTCAGAAAAAAGCAAGATTAAATTCCAGTTTCATCAGAATCAAAATTATTTTTCTTTCAGGATATTAGATATACATAACGTGTATTATTATTATAATAAGTATCTTTATTGCTGTTGTTCTGATCATGATCTTTATGATTATTATTATTATTGTTATAATTGTTATTATTACTGATATTAATGTTATTACTATCATCATTATTATTGTTGTTGTTGTTGTTATAATTACTTTTTCATTATCATTATGATCATCATCATTGTCATCATCTTCATAGAACTGAGGATGGTGATGTGATGATAATAATAATAACGATTATGATAATGATAATGATAATAACAATGACAACAATGATCATCATAATATCAATGATACTAGTGACTGATAATAATAATAATGATCATAATAATAACAATGATGATGATGATGATGATGATAATGATAATGATAATGATAATGATAATGATAACAATAATAATAATAATAATAATAATAGTAATAATAAAGATCATAATAATGATAATGATGATAATGATAATAATGATAATTATTACAATTTGATATTAATATTTGGGTTGATCGTGACAATAATAACAATAATAATGATAATTATAATGAAAATAGTAATAGTAATAATTATAACAATACATGTAATAACAATAGTGATAATGAAACTAATGCTATTGATGATCACAATAAAAATTATCATTAAAATGACAATAGTAATGATAATCATAACAAAAATAAAATTAATTAATTGTAATAATTATAATAAGGATAACTCTTATGAAAACAAACAAAAAATTATGATAACAATGAAAGTAATGATGATGATGCTAATAATAATAATAACATCATTATTATTGATAAGAGTAACAGTGATGATAATGATGATGATGACGATGATAATAGTACTAATGATGATAATAATAATAATGATATTGATAATGATAATGATACTGATAATAATAACAATAATAATAATAATAATAATAATAATAATAATAATAATAATAATAATTATAATAATAATAATAATAATAATAATAATAATAATAATGATAACAACAACAATAATAATAATAACAGCAATAATGATAAAATTAATAATGAAAAGGATAATGATAATAGTACTACTACTAATAATAATGTTAATAAAGATAATGATTACAATAATGAAATTGATAATAATAGCAATGGTAATGATAATAATCATGATAATGATGATAATAGTAATAATGAAAATGATAATAAAAATAATAATAATAAAAAATAACAATAACAAAATAATAATAATAATAATAATGATAATAATAATAATAAGAATTATATTGATAATGATTGCACATTATGATTACAATAATAACATTGGTAATAATGATAATGACAATAATTATGATAATAATAATAATAATAACGATAATGAAAAACATATTAGTAATGATAAAGATTATTTTAATACTAATGATAATGATAATAGAATAATAACAATAAGCACAATAGTAATAATAATAACAATGAAAATAATAATAATGATAATAATAATAATAACAACAATGATAGTAATCATAATAAAACAGTACTAATAATAGTGATAATTATAAAAAAAAAAAATATAAAAGAGATAATAATAAAAGTAAAAATCATGTTAATCACAGTAATGATAATAATTATAATAATGATAATAATCATAATGATTATTATAATAATAATGCTAGTAATAATAACAATAGTAACAATCATAACAGTATTGGTAATGATAATAATAATAATAATTACAATGACAATGACACAATTAATGAGGATGAAAATAATGGTAATAATAATGATAATAACAACAACAACAATAACAAAAACAACAACAACAATGATAATGATGATAATAGTAATAGTAATAATAATAATAATAATAATAATAATAATAATAATAATAATTACCATTATAATGATAATAATAATAACAATGATAATAATAAAAACAATAATAATGATAATGATAATAATAATAATAATAACACAAATAATGATAATAATGATAATAATAATAATAATAATAATAATAATAATAATAATAATAATGATAACAACAATAACAATAGTAATAATAATGATTGTAATAATAATAATGATGATACAGATAATAACCATGATAATAATAGTGATGATGATGATAATAATTAGGACAATGATAATGATAATGACAGTAATAATTAAAATGATAATAATAATAATAATAATAATAATAATAATAATAATAATAATAATAATAATAATAATAATAATAATAATAATGATAATAATAATGAAAATAATTATAATGAAAATAATAATGATAATAATGATTATGATAATATTAATTATCATCATAATAATAGTAGTATCCATAATAATAATGACAATAATAATGATAATAATAATAATAATTATAATAATAATAATTTTAATAATCATCATGATGATAACAGTAATATCCATAATAATAATAATAATAATAATAATGATAATGATAATGATAATGATAATGATAATGATAATGATAATGATAATGATAATGATAATGATAATGATAATATAATAATAATAATAATAATAATAATAATAGTAGTAGTAGTAGTAATAACAATAATATTAATAAAATAATAATAGTAATAATAATAATAATAATAGTAATAATAATGATATTGATAATAGATTTATTAATGTTAATGATAATAACGTTATCCTTGTTTAATTTCATTTTTATTTTCAGGTTTTCGACCCATATAATTACGCACCGGATTTTATTATTCCTTTATTGTTATAACTATTATTTTTAATATTATTATTATTATCATGATTATAATCACCATGATTATCATTATTATTATTATTGATACTATAATTTATACTAATTATTATTATTATTATTATTATTATTATTATTACTATTATTGTTGTTTTGTTGTTTTGTTGTTGTTGTTATTATTATTATCATCATCATTATCATTATCATTATCATTATCATTATCATGACTATCATCATCACTATTATTATCATTATTATCACTTTGCTATTTCACCGTTTCTATTTTGATTTATCACTTTAATATCTATTATTATTTTTTTATTTTCTCCCTCTTCTGGTTTCCCGTATTTTATCGCTCAATCGCATTCTTCCTTTTTCACTTTCTTCGTATACCATTTGGGACTCACACATATCTTTTTATTTTGTTCTTTTATCATTAT
>NC_061836.1:30080315-30087815 GCF_019202785.1 Penaeus chinensis
ATATATATAAATATACATAGAGAGAGAGAGAGAGAGAGAGAGAGAGAGAGAGAGAGAGAGAGAGAGAGAGAGAGAGAGAGAGAAGAGAGAGAGAGAGAGAGAGAGAGAGGAGGGAGATATGGAACGAGAGAAGATAAAGAAAGGTTGATAATATTCATAGGCGTGTGAGTGGCAAGGGAAGGAAAGGGAAGGGAAGAGAAGAGAAGAGAAGTGAAGAGAAGAGAAGAGAAGAGAAGGGGAGAGAAGAGAAGGAAAGAGAAGAGAGAGTTAGGAGGGAGGCAGAGAAAGAAAAAGGAGAAAAAGGGAGACAGAGCGAGAACGATATATATATATATATATATATATATATATATATATATATATATGTGTGTGTGTGTGTGTGTGTGTGTGTGTGTGTGTGTGTGTATGTGTGTGTGTGTGTGTGTGTGTGTGTGTGTGTGTGTGTGTGTGTATGTGTGTGTGTGTGTGAGTGTATATATATATTTCTTCTTTTTTCGTCTTTTCTCTATTTTTTTCTATATTCTTCTTTTCTTTTCTTTCCTCTCTCTTCTTTTCTTTCTTCCTCTTTCTTTCGACAGCATTACGACAGTCTACCCAGTCACAAGACATATAAAAATGGCAACTCAGTCCAAGCTATCGTCATCCTGCCAGTCCGTCGCCATGACAAGGAAAAGATGTTGTAACTTCATCTTTAAAATTAAAAAGATGCAGAATGAAACGGGTTTAAAAGAGCCTGTGTGGATTGTGCAAGCTTGATTCTTTGCAAAATAACGTAGCAAAGAATGAATTAAATAGAATGGTGAGTTGCATTACTGAGAGAACTGACATATGATATATGTTCTCTAATAATATTAAAAGTATTCACATTTTCACATCACAATTAGCATTCGCATCGATATTTTGATATGCGCATTTCATTATATTCCTTCAGAGGTTGAAATGTTACGCCCATGTCAACTCAGTTGGATTTTAAATGCAATGAGTAGCTTTTCCATAGATGTTGCACTCAGTTGGAACAAATGAAGACGACTGATATGATGGAATACTTATACGTAATAACATGTAATACGTTTGTGTATCATTTTATTACAGGGAATGGACACACGGAATACATAGTTTCAGGTTATTTAACGACTGGTGAAATATAGATAAAAAAAAAAAAAAAAAAAAAAATTCCAACGCTCACTCATCACTATTTATTTTCACATCATAATTCATTCAGTTATAGAAGAAATCTTGCCATATTGTATGGCATGGGTTGTAGCGACATTCAAACCAAATTAATATCCTCCACTTTCCAAATGACATGAAATACAAACCCCATTTAACATTATTACGTTGTCATATTAATTACAGAGGCTACTTAATGTCTCAGAATTTTCTATAAATGCTGTTATCGGTTTGGCTTTATTTCACTCGAATTTACTTGTCTTTATTGGTCAAATGAAAATACTCGAAGCAAGAGAGGAAAGCTTTAAAATGAACTAGAACTGGTAAGGACGAAAGAAAAAGAAAAAGAAAAAGAAATACATATATACACCCATTTTTTTCATTTTGTATGGAACAAAAGATGCATTTGACAGGTTGGGTATGAGTGGCTGCAGGTGGTGACTAAATTTATCTCATTATTAACGGGCTGGTGTTCCTAATCATTAAAAAAAAAAAAAACGATGTCATGCGCACAGTCGGCTGATCATCGCTAACCTCGATTAAAAAAAAAAAAAAAAAAACGGAACGAAAGTAGAAATAAATAAAGAATGTAAACAAGAGAGCATAAAAGATGGAAACGAAAAAAAAAAAAAGAAAAAAAAAATGGGAGAATGAAAGAAGGAAAGGAGGAGAGAAAATAAATGACAATTATAACTAGCACTCAAGAGACAGATGAAGAGGAAACTTCAAAGCTGACAAAGGAATTCGGTCAAAGGGAAACCGCTAACACGAGAGAAAGATGTAAGTGACATAATTAAAACAGGGATAACCCAGCCTCGGAACTAAGGGTTTGCGAAACAGAGGGAGAGTAACTGTAGGTTATAAAAATAAAGTAAAAAAATATTTCAACATTAGAACACTATGTAATTTTCGACTCCGGAAATCTACTTTGTATTGCCAGTACAGAGGGCAGGAAGATTCATTAATATTCACGCCAGTTGTCTAATATATCTTCCCACGAGGCTCGAGGGCATATATAAAGGGAGATCACGCGTGCGCTCAGTAAAAATAACACGCGTATCCACCCTCTGCTTCCTAACTTATCACTGAACGTTGCTAGCGTTTTGTCCAATGTTGCCGTCTTTATTTCCACAAAACCGCTAGACTGGACTATAAGAACCGCTAGACATAAGAGTAAAAGCTCTTCTAAATACAGAGTAAACTTTCAATTCTTTTTTTCAAAATCGCTAGAATGACAACACTGGTTTCGTTTCTCATGCACTCCGCTCTTGCTAAACTGAGCGGACATTAGCCTTGGTTTGAGTTCATTCCAAGTGAATTTGTCTGATTGTTTTCGTAAATCTAATAAAAAACATTGTTTGATTGGCTTTTTTTTTTTAATACTTGATTTTTATATCTTATTTTTTTAAATTATTATTATCATACATGCATAGTAACAGTGACAATGATAATGATGATACTACTACTACTACTACTACTACTACTACTACTACTACTACTATTATCATACATGCATAATAACAGTGACAATGATAATGATGATACTACTACTACTACTGCTACTACTACTATCATACATGCATAATAACAGTGACAATGATAGTGATGATAATACTAATACTAATAATAATAATAATAATAATAATAATAGTAGTAGTAGTATCAATGTTATTATTATTATTTGCATTATCATCATTACTATGGCCTTACTATTATTGTTGTTGCTGTTGTTATCTATATTATTATGATTTATATTATTATTATTATTGTTATCGTTATTATTATCATTATCGTTACTGTCATTATCAATACAAATAATATAATCTCTATTATTATTATCATTAACATCCTCCTCCTCCTCCTCCTCATCATCATCATCACCATCATCATCATCATCATCATTATCATTATCATTACCATTACCATTATCATTATCATTATCACCATCATCATAATCATCATTATCATTATCATTATCATTATTATCATCATCATCATCATTATCATTATCATTATCATTACCGTTATCATTATCATTATTATTATCATCATCATCATCATCATAATTATCATTTTCATTATGATCATCATTATCATCATGATCGTCATCATCAACGTAATGATTATTATTATCACCATCATTGTTATTACTATTATTAATATCATCATTACTCCTAAGACTACTATTGCCTTAATTATATCAATTATATTGTTGAACGCTTTATAACACTTTTTTCCGAACATGATGAAGATGATTTGACTAATCAAACATTATTCTAGTCTTATCAGGCTTATCTAGTCTTATCACTTATCACAATCTCATGAGTTTGTCTTTTGTAATAGACAACCTCACAGGTATCGTTGTCACTTATAGAGTGTGCATTATTTGTAGTCCTTCGTGTAATCATAAAGTAAAATTACCAGTGTTCTTATGAGAGTTTGCATTGTTAATTCGATATAAAGTTTAGGGATTTGGCTTCTCTGATTTCCTTTCCGCCCACACTTTGGCGTTTGGCAAGCTGGATGTTCAAGCTTGGGAGTGCGGAGGAGTGTTGGGACTAAGTTTCACGCTGAGATATCACTGAAAATTATTCTGCGTGTTCAAGGCAAGATGCGGATTATAGATGCGGAGGGTGTTTCAAAGGCAGAAGTCCTAAGTGATGCGTTTCTGAATTTATGCAGTATAATCCTGTTAGGAAGATGGCTTCAAGTAAAATGATTTTTCTATTGATACGTAATTCAATCCAGGGGTGTCGAACATGCGACCCCGATGGATGCTTTTATATATTATCTGCTGCTCCAGATATACTTTATTTTTACTTAATATAAAAAGGTCTTTCGATTTTTGACGATACCTTTTATATTTTTCTTGATCTTTTTGCTTATTCTATGGAATTTTGAATGTAACTTTTTCATTATATCTTAAAATCTTATTATATCTTTAACACGTAGTTATTTTTAATCTAGTTACAATCAGTGTTCTTTCGAACGGAGAAAACACCTCTAATACAGTGCCAGAATATTACACATCTGTCATCAACATGGTGTATCGTCCCCTAACATTTCTCAGGGCTTTTGCTAAAGGTCAAATTTCCACTTCTCTCTCTATTTAATGCGAAAACACCCAAAGGAAACCTGTCGTGATTGTTATCGAAGTTAATGCAATAAGTGCAAATTCGTCTTTACCCACTGACTTGCCAAACTTTTAGCTTACTTTTTCCTAGTCAAATCTTCGCAACCGCAACCCTATTCGAGCAGCTGGAAGTTCGTCATGTTCGTCAGCTCTTTCGATATTTCCTTGTGCGTCCAGAGGCTACACTGATCCTTTCGCTAACTCCTGAGTTGCTGAAAGGAACATGCGTTTCCACATCCCTCTCCTGACCAGACTTTCAAGCTAGTGCACTGCTCCGGATATTATTATTATTATTATTATTATTATTATTATTATTATTACTATTATTATTATTATTATTATTATTATTATTATTATTATTATTATTAGTATTATCATTATCATCATTATTATTCTGTTTAATCTATTTATCTATTTTTTATCATTACGATTGTTATTGTTTTGGGGGGATGTGTGTTTGTGTGTGTGTGGGGGGGGGGGGGGGGGCGGTTGCAGACAGTATTACCTTCTCCTACCTTATATGTGTGTGTGTGTGTGTGTGTGTGTGTATGTATGTATGTGTGTGTGTGTGTGTGTGTGTGTGTGTGTGTGTGTGTGTGTGTGTGTGTGTGCATGTATAAGACAGAGAAACTACACAGGGGACTTTCATCCTGTTATCCCGAAGAGCTTTAACACAACCCAACGGTAAGAAATCTCGGTCTGTATCGCCGTTGATATTTCCACAAAACCGCTAAACTGGACTTAAGAAAAGAAAAAAAAAAAACGCTTGGTATAAGAGTCAAAGCTTGTAATTTTCCCGCTAAAGAGGACTTAAAAAAAAAAAAAAAATATATATATATATACATATACATATATATATAATCGCTAAATATGGAACTTTCTGTCAGTGTTGCCATTGATATTTCCTCCAAACCGTTAGACTGGATTCTAAAAACCGCTAAACATAAGAGTAAGAACAGCTCATTTTCTTGCCAAAATGGACTTTAAAAAGAAAAAATAACAATCACTAAATATAGAGTAAACTTTCAAAAAAAAAAAAAAAAAAATCAACGCTAGATCATTACTCAAAACCTCTAGATCGAGGGGGGAAATCGCTAGAATGGCAACACTGCCCTGGGCCACTTATTTGGCACTTGCTGCAAAGGACTAAGTTTCTCAACGTTTTATAGACCACTTCCTGTTATGTATATGTATCGGTATCTGTTATGAATCAGTATTTGTTATGTATATTTATCAGTATCTTCCAGTATCTGTTATGTATATTTATTAGTATCTTCCAGTATCTGTTATGTATATTTCTCAGTATCTTCCAGTATAAGTTACGTATATTTATCAGTACCTTCCAGTATCTGCTATGTATATGTATCAGTATCTGTTATGTATATTTATCAGTATCTTCCAGAATCTGTTATGTATATTTATCAGTTTCTTCCAGTATCTGTTATGTATATTTATTAGTATCTTCCGGTATCTGTACAGGGTTTGGTGATGGTTTCCCTTATTTTGTTTGTCTTGTGTGCGAAGTGTGAGAGTGCGTGCGTGCTTGTGTGCGTCAGTGAACCATTTGGTTTACCCGGACGACCCTTGCTTCGAACCCGAGGAAAGCCATGGTCGGTGGTCGCCGTTATATGGTCAGCCACTTGGCTCCGAACTCCACACCGATAAGCATTGTAGGTATACCTTTATATTTATATAGTTATTTTTATTGTGAAAATTATAAGTGTTAATCAAATGTGACAAATGATAACATAAGTGATTTATTTTCAAATGGTTTTCACTTTCAGCCTCCTTAATCTAGGTATAAAGTGGACTGATCTCTGGCCGCATTACGTGTCTGCAAACCGTGCCTGTGTACTCTAGCTGCATAGAATATCGTGGCAGTATATCGTGGCTGCATACGTTTGAGAATCGGGCTGTAATATCCCGGTCCACAGAATCCTGGGCCGTATGACCCCGGACCACTTGACCCAGGCTGAATAGTGCTTATAAGATTTTCTTTTGATTCTTTTGAAGTGTGAATAAGACTTGTGTGAATATATATGAAAATATATATATTTAAGAAATTATTGAATTGTCTATTTCCTTTGAACCAATCTATCCCCAGAGGATATAAATAAAAGAACAAGAGGTTAGCTCATGATATCTGGAGAGAATTTGATACAATAATTCAAATGACTAGAAACCTCTGACAGTATCTGTTATGTATATTTATCAGTATCTTCCGGTATCTGTTATGTATATGTATCAGTATCTTCTAGTATATGTTATGTATATGCATTAGTATCTTCCAGTATATGTTCCGTATATTTATCAGTACCTTCCAGTATATGTTATGTATATTCATCAGTACCTTCCAGTATATGTTATGTATATTCATCAGTACCTTCCAGTATATGTTATGTATATTCATCAGTACCTTCCAGTATATGTTATGTATATGCATCAGTACCTTCCAGTATATGTTATGTATATTCATCAGTACCTTCCAGTATATGTTATGTATATTCATCAGTACCTTCCAGTATATGTTATGTATATTCATCAGTACCTTCCAGTATATGTTATGTATATTCATCAGTACCTTCCAGTATATGTTATGTATATGCATCAGTATCTGTTGTTTTTTGTGAATATTTTAAATGAGCTCGATTGTCGATTGTTGTGTTTTTAATTAATGAAACCTCTGGTTATAGGAATAATTATTGTGTTTAGGACACGTGACGGTGGTGATGATGATAATGAGAATGGTGGTGACGATGATGGTGATGATGACGATGGTGATGATGGTGATGATGAGAAAGATGATATAAATATAATGATGCTAATCATGGTGAACAGATAATGATCATAGTAATATTGATCATGATAATGATAATGATACAAATAATATTTAAATAATAGTTGCCATAGCGATAGCAATAATGATATTAAAAATAAAGATAGTGATAATGAAACTAAATATAATTATAATAACAATATTATAAATTGAACCCAGTGCTAAAATTTAATCAAATAGCAATCAAATAACAGTAATGTCTTATAAAGCCAATAAGATTAAAAAAGGATGATGATTATGATGATAGTGAAAATGCTACTTATAATAATGGTAATAGTAATACAGATAATAATAATAATAATAATAATAATAATAATAAAAAATAATAATGGGAAAGCTAATGATGATGATGATGATGACA